>NC_028450.1:17602099-17645039 GCF_000263155.2 Setaria italica | reverse complement strand
CTGGCTGCTCATCAATGAACTCGCTTTCTTTAGCTTGGTGGGAGAACTACTGCACAGCCGCCCAGGATGCCTCCACTATCACCTGGGATGAGTTTGTGATAGAGTTCTGCCGCTATCACATTCCTGCGGCTACCATGAAGCGCAAGGCGGATGAGTTCCGTGAACTGCGCCAGGGCAACAAGTCCGTGGAAGAGTACACCTATCAGTTCATGGAGTTGGCTCGCTATGCTCCAGAAGAGGTAGACAAGAATGAGAAGAAGCAAGACATGTTCAAGAAGGGCTTGAGCGCAGAACTGAGGACCCTGCTCACTCCTCAGATCTACCCTGACTTCAACACCCTGATGAACATGGCCATTTTGACTGAGAGAGCCAAGGCAGATGAAAGGAGAGACAACAAGCGCCGGTTCCTGGACAGCAAGGCCCACCAGCAGGACAGGTTCCAGAAACCAAGAAGCTTTGGTCACCCCATGCCCAGGTCCCAAGCTCCTATGCAGTACCGGACCCAGTCTCAAGCCTCCGGTTCCCATCAGACTAATGCCCCATTCAGAAGCCAGAACCCTATCAAGGCCCCACAGAACAGCACCAGTCAAGTCACCAACAACGGCAGGGCATGCTTCAACTGCCATGAGCCAGGGCACTTCATTGCCAACTATCCTTACGCCAACAAGCCAGCTGCATCAGCCTTCTCCAACGCAGTGACTGGGCCAAGGGCAGCAGTGTCAGGAGCCAACCGTGTTCCTGTCCGCAGCAACAACCCCGGCAACAACAACAACAACAGCCAGCAGATGAGGCAGCCCCAGCAATCGTTTGGACGAGCCCGCATCAACCACATCAGCGCGCAAGAGGCTCAGGAAGCTCAGGGCGTTATACTCGGTGAGTTTCTAGTCAGCTCAGTTTTGGCAACAGTACTCTTCGATTCTGGAGCATCACATTCATTGATATCATCAAGCTTTGTGGATAAGCACCACATACCTACAGTACTACTAAAGGTACCCTTAATAACCCGGACGCCTGGAGCCGACATCTAGTGTCGACTAGGTTGTTCCCGAGTAAGGATCAATTTAAGTGGGGTAGAATTCCTAGCAGATCTGGTAGTACTTAAGTCTAAGGGAATAGATGTGATCCTTGGAATGGATTGGCTAAGCCTACATGATGGACACATAGGATGTGCTGATAAGGTAGTGCGCCTAATTAACCAGGATGGCGTGCAAGTGACCTGCCACACCCGGGGAAGTGGGCCCGACCCAATGGTTTTTAGCATGGAAGCCAAGGCCATAGAAGGAGTCCTGGTAGTGAGTGAATACCCGGATGTTTTTCCTGAAGAACTATCTGGAATGCCCCCGGACCGGGATATAGAGTTTGTGATCGACCTTATCCCTGGAACCTCCCCTATAGCCAAGAGGCCCTATAGAATGGCAGCATCTGAGTTAGCAGAGCTGAAGAAACAGTTAGGTGAACTGCAGCAGAGTGGCTTTATCAGACCTAGCTCATCCCCGTGGGGAGCCCCAGTGCTCTTTGTCAAGAAGAAAGACGGAAGCATGAGGACGTGCGTGGATTATCGCGCACTAAATGAGGTCACCATCAAGAATAAATACCCCCTTCCCAGAATAGATGACCTATTTGACCAGTTAAAAGGAGCCAAGTATTTCTCCAAAATAGATTTGAGATCAGGGTACCACCAGCTCAAGATTAAGGAAAGTGATATCCCGAAAACAGCTTTTGTTACCCGATATGGCCAGTTTGAATTCACAGTGATGTCCTTTGGACTGACCAATGCCCCTGCTTATTTCATGAATCTCATGAACAAGGTGTTTATGGAGGAGTTAGACAAGTTTGTCATGGTCTTTATCGACGACATACTTATTTACTCCAAGAGTGTCCAAGAGCATGAGCAACATCTGCGAGTAGTGCTGGAGAAATTGAGAGCCCACCGACTCTATGCTAAATTCAGTAAATGTGAATTTTGGCTAGAGAAGGTGGCATTTCTTGGTCACATTTTGACCGCAGAAGGAGTAGCAGTCGACCCCGAGAAGGTGGAAGCCGTCTCCAACTGGCAGCAGCCCACCAATGTTAGTGAAATCAGGAGTTTTCTTAGTTTAGCTGGGTATTATCGGAGGTTTATAGAAGGATTCTCCAAGATAGCCCGACCTATGACAGAGTTACTCAGGAAGGATAAGAAATTCAATTGGACTGAGTCATGTGAGAGGAGTTTTCAGGAGCTGAAGAGAAGATTAACGACCGCCCCAGTGTTAACCCTACCGGATATCCAGCGGGACTTCGTCATTTATTGTGACGCTTCTCGACAAGGGTTAGGGTGTGTCCTGATGCAGGATGGGAAGGTAGTAGCATATGCATCCCGTCAACTTAAGCCCCATGAACAAAATTACCCCACCCATGATCTGGAATTTGCAGCCGTAGTGCATGCCCTCAAGATCTGGAGGCACTACTTGATCGGGAACAAGTGTGAGATTTACACTGACCACAAGAGCCTAAAATATATCTTCACCCAACCTGATCTGAAGTTAAGGCAAAGAAGATGGTTAGAGCTAGTCAAGGATTATAATCTAGAAATTCACTACCACCCCGGTAAGGCCAATGTGGTAGCGGATGCATTAAGCAGGAAATCCTATGGGCAGATCGGACCTAAGGACCCCCACTTACAAGAGGAGATGGCCCGATTAAATGTGCACATCATTCCTCAGAATACCAGCCGCAAGCTAAGTGTTCAGCCCACCCTGGAAGAAAGGATCCGAGAGGCCCAAGGCTCGGACCCGGACCTGGTAAGGATTCGCAGGCAAACCGGAGAAAATAAAGCCCCAGACTTCAGAGTGGATGAAAAGGGAACCTTGTGGTACAAGGATAGGATTTGTGTACCCAAGGAAGGTGAATTCCGGCAAACCATCATGGATGAGGCCCATAACTCAGCATATTCCATCCACCCGGGATCCACCAAGATGTACATGGACTTAAAGCAGAAGTACTGGTGGAACGGGATGAAAGCGGACATAGCCCAGTTCGTCGCTCATTGCGATATTTGCCAAAGGGTTAAGGCCGAACATCAGAAGCCAGCCGGGTTACTGCAACCACTACCCATTCCAGTTTGGAAATGGGACGAGATTGGCATGGATTTTGTAGTGGGATTGCCCAAGACTCAAAAAGGGAATGACTCCATATGGGTGATAGTGGACCGACTCACTAAAGTTGCCCACTACTTGCCCGTACGGACCACCTATGGTGGAGAAAAGCTAGCTCGGCTCTATGTGGACAACATAGTGAAGTTGCATGGTGTACCTAGCAGAATTGTTTCGGATAGAGGGACCCAATTTACCTCTAGATTCTGGAAGAGCCTTCATAAGGCTATGGGCACCAAACTGGACTTTAGTTCAGCTTATCACCCCCAGACCGATGGCCAAACAGAGAGAGTAAATCAGATCATGGAAGACATGTTGAGGGCATGTGTCCTTACTTATGGTAAGGATTGGGAACAGAGTCTACCATATGCAGAGTTCTCATACAACAACAGTTACCAAGCCAGCTTAGGCATGTCACCGTTTGAGGCTCTCTATGGGAGAAAGTGCAAGACCCCGTTGATGTGGTCGGAAGTGGGAGAGCGCACCCTGGTAGGACCTGCCTTTATTAAGGAAGCAGAAGAGCGAGTAGCTGAAATATGAGAGAAATTAAAAGCAGCACAGTCTAGACAGAAGAGCTACTCACATAAAAGGAGACGAGAGTTGATTTTTAGTAAGGGGGACTTCGTGTACCTTAAGGTCTCTCCGATTCGAGGTACCCGAAGGTTCCAAGTGCAAGGAAAGCTGGCCCCTCGGTATATCGGACCATACAAGGTGCTAAAAAGAGTTGGAGCGGTAGCCTACCGTATTCAGTTGCCCGAAGAAATGTCGGACATCCACCCGGTATTTCATGTGTCCCAGCTAAGAAAATGCCTGAGAGTACCAGAAGAACAAGTACCGGTGGAAACCATAGATTTGCAGAGGGATCTGCGATATCAGGAGGTACCCGTCAAGATTCTGGACACCGTCACCAGAAGGACAAGGAATTCAGCAGTGCGGATTTGCAGAGTCCAATGGAGTAGGCATGGTGAGGAAGAAGCCACTTGGGAACGCGAGGATGCGTTAAAGAAGGAATTTCCCCATCTGTTCAGGATTCAGCCGAATCTCGAGGACGAGATTCAATTTAACTGGGGTAGGTTTGTAACGCCCGTAAAATACACCCAGTTAAATCACTCGTTAAAAAATACTTTCCAAAAATTTTCCGACCGCCGAGCTCCGTCAAATCCTTTCCCTTCCGTCGGACCCGCCGTCCTGGCTCCGGCTCGTCAACTCTCTTTTTCCGCTCCCCGTAATTTTCACCGCGTGCCCGTCAAGTCCATCACCGCGCGCAGTCGAATCCCGCAATTTTTGCCATCTTTTTCCCCTCCCTTTTCTCCCTTCTCTTCCTTCCTTCTTTTTCCTCCTTTTTCTTTCCCTTCTCCTTTTTCCTTCTCTTTCTTCCTCCTCTCCCTTCCTCTTTCTTCTCTCTCTCCTTTACTTCCCCTACCACCCCCCCACTTGCGCCAGGCGCCTGGCGCTCCCACCCACGCCGGCACGCGAGCCGAGGCGCGCACACGCGCTGGGCCGCGCCGCGTCGGGCCGCGCGCCCACACCCGCGCGCGCGCCCGCGCCGCGTCACGTCGCCCGTGCCACGCCCGCTCGCGCCTTGGCGTCTAGCGCTTGGCTCGGTGCGTCGCGTCGTGTCGCCGGTCGCCGGTCACCGCTCCTGTGGCCTCGTCGACCACGCCGCCACGCCGTCCACGAGCTTCACCACCCCGGCACGCCACCGGCCAAAAGTCAGGCCGCCATCATTGCCTCGGCCCTCGCCCGCCCGTGCGCCGCCTATAAAAGGGGGGAGCCGAGCCTTGCTCCTCCACACCCTCACCACGAGCACCTTGCCTTCCTCCACTTCCACCACCAGAACGCCGACGGCCATCCCTTCCTCCACCTCCTGTTGTCTCCAGGAAGAAGAAGGGGTAAATCCCTCTCCTCGCGATCCAACCCACCAGTTTCCCTGATTCGCGAACAAGTCCTCCCACCATTCCAAAAATAATTACATATAGGCCCCTGCTCTCGCGGTTCAGTCCTAAACCTCGTTTTAAAGCCCATAATACTCCTTTAACCCGTCATTTCATGCGCCAAATTTCCTCCAATCAATCCCAAATTCGACCACGGCCTCCTCTCATATATTTCCGCCGAGGCATATCAAAATTTCATGAAAATACCCGTCCTACCTATTTTCCGTTCATATTTCCTGTTCGGAGCTCAACGGGTAAAACCTTTTTCCCTTTTTATTTATTGTGTGCTCGTTTGTGTGTGCCGTAGATCGCGGAGTACCCGAGGAGGAGCGTGAGGAGGAGTTCGACCGCGAGCCCGAGCCCGAGGACCAGTACCGCGAGCAGGAGCTCCCGGAAGGCTTTGAGAACGGCAAGTCCAATCTCACCCTTTGATGCATATTTAATACCCAGTTTTTCAGACACAACCTATTGGCCTGTTTTATAAAATTCATGTTATTTTATCGCAAGACATGGTTGGATAGCCACTCCTTGATTTTCATGATTATTCCTTGTTGTCCCATATTTATCTCTAAATATGAGTTGCTCTGTTTAGATGATAAATACTGCTAGAATGCTTAGGAACTCATTATCCAAATTCAAACATGACTACACCTGTTTATTCGGAAAATAAATGTGTGAGTATGTTTAACTGAGGAGTTGGGTTTTTTGGTGTAAAGAAAGGTGGTGGATGAGATGGATGGGTGTTTCTTGTGTGGAAATGCCGGGTTGTTGGGCTCGTACCTTAGTGGTTGAGCAGAGTGGGAGATATCCATCTTGTCATGACTAAGGACCCAGTTGATGTGTCATCCTGCCTGATTCCATCATCGTACAACCACTCGACCGTTGTATGGGCAACGGCTTAGCATGAACCCCACTAGCTAAACTGCTAGGCTTCAGGTGTGCTGGTGAGCAACGGGAACCCTTGGAAAAGGACTAAGCTCTTGGTGACTTAGGTCCCGGTTTCGGCCCCGTGGATGGGTTGCTAACCCCTTGAGTGCTTCCGTGTTGACTAGTCAGTGTTGGCTAAGGTGGGTAATGGCTTTGTTAGGATCCGTACCGTCACTAAGGTGATCGCGATACGGTACCCTACTTGTGGGAAAAGTGTACAACCTCTGCAGAGTTAAAACCTATCCGGGTAGCCGTGTCCACGGCATTGGACGAGTTACAGCTCGGTCACACAACTAGCTTTTGGGGATGACTGGTATTTTACTGCGTGTGTGGGTGTGTGGAATTTTGGAAGTGTCCGGCAGGTGTGCTGTGCGCTACGGCGGACGGGGAGTCCGGTAGCGATAAAACTTGGATCCTTTGTGTAGGATCAACCCCTCTTGATATATCGTTTACTAAAATGTTTTCATGAAACTTCTTTAAAATAAAACCCTGCATGTGTCTAAAATCCAGCTTTACTGCAAATAAACCATAGCTTATTCCTTGATTATTCATATGCATATTTTGTTGTATCCCCCTCCGTGGATGGGGTTGGACTTGCTGAGTACTTTTGTACTCACCCTTGTGTTGTTACTTCAGAGGAGGATCCGGACTTCGTCGCCGAGGACTTCGAGTAGGAGGTTGCGTCTGCACCCAACGCTGCCTACGGTGTTGGCCCTTTTGCAGGATGCTTCCGCTGACGCTTAGTTCCGATTGCAGCCCGGAGTCCGACTGGACTGCAACTTGAATTTGTATTGTTATCGCTTTAGTCTTGCTTTGGGTGTGGCTTGCCCGCCCGCTCCTTCGGAAGTTGTACGGTTTCTGAACTATCTGTTGAATAAATGTGTTATTAGCCTCCTGGGACTGATAAATTGGATCACATTTAGTCTCTGCTTATGTGGGGACGCTTCACATTTTCATTTTCGGATCAAACTCATCCTCGTATTGATACGATGCTATATTTTAGTATGAGACTAATGTGAAAAATTTATTTTACCTAAGTAGGTCAAATATGTATATGCTCATACTCCCTTGATACATACATAACAATATATTTTTAACTAATATAAAATATAGTTTCTAAAAAAAATATATACACATACTCTTTAAAATCATGCATGTATTGATACGATTTAAATTTTGATGTACAAAATGTATGTACTTATATTCTTTTAAATTTTAATATGCAAAATGTTCATGATATACACATCTTAATATATTAATGTACACATACTCTAAATTTGGCATGTGCACATATACTCATGGTATGATATACATGTTTATACTCTCTTAGTAAACATGTATATGCTCATATCTTGGTACAGTGGAAATTGAGGGGGCAGGAGCCAAGGTTAAAAATAACTTTTTGGCATTAGTTTTTCATACTAATATGGAGCCTCGTATCGTCACAAGGACATGTTTGATAAAAACAAAAGTTAAGGGATTAGATTAGCCATTCTGAAAGTTAAAGGATCAACTTAACCTTGGTACAAAGTTCATGAACCAAAATAGCTATTTTAAAAAAAAAATTCTTCCACGAAAGAAACAAGGCCTTCCTTTGAGCAGAGCGGCTCTGGACGACATACACTCCGCCTTCCAATGTTACAAACTGGGCAGCAGAACAGTATGTTTCAGAAAACGAGAGCAGCAGATAACACTACACAACTCGGAACACTCAAAGTTGACTAACCAAATTAACATCCAATCTAATCCAACTCCAAGCACACAAGCACTAGTAACACATAAGCAGAAGTTAACCTCTACACCCGGAGAGTCCAACCAACACAAACTAGGCAATGACGCAATATTCTTGCTTATTGTGCACAGTTCTAAATGGTCCGCTTACCGGTTTCCATGCTACATGGCACATGAGAACATACACAAGAACATCTAGAGATTCATAGGACAAATGGTAAAGTCACAGGACATCACTAGAGTCAGTTGGCGTAGAGAACCGGTTATATGAACAACTCCTAAAGTTTCGATGTTTCTCAGTCGATTGCAATAATCAGAGGACTAGTTTGGCAAGGTTTCTGCAAGCTTCCCAAATTATGCACCGCCACATTATTTCTACAGACCCAACACGCCTGCCTCCCTCTCTGCTGAAGCAACAGATCCAGATGGTGTTGGTGATTTCATGGACAGCGGCGCTACTATCTGCGCGGGGGCTATTGCAGCTTGCGCCGTCACTGTTACACCCTTAGTTAGCATGTCATGGTTGGGAACTGGGGTAGCTAAGAGAAGAACACCCATCTGTTGTGTGCTGCTACCAGCAATAGCTGCTGTGGTGACATTCTCCTGGGAAAGTTCAGAAGGCTTGACTGCCTTTTTGGGTTTCTTGGCCCGGCGTCGCTTTTCCGAAGAGGCCGGCAAAGCTTCAGGGATAGCATTGTCACCACTCAATAGACTCTTCCTGTGAACAGAACAGAAATCTGTTCCCCATTTCGCACTCGTACCACATCCTTGGAACTTGCATCGGCTGCCCCCACCATGCTTAATACAGAAATCTGTCCGCCCTTGTGCACTCTTTGTACATCCTTCGAATTTGCAACGCCTTCCCCCACCATGCCTGATGCAGTAATCTGTGTTCCCTTGTGCGCCCTTTGCACACCCTTCAAATTTGCATCTCTTGCCACCACCATGCCTTACGCAGCGGTCACTACGGCCTTGGCCACATGCTGCGTTTGGGCATCCAGGGATAATGCACCGCTTCCCTCCTCCATGGCCAATGCATAAGGGTGTGCCTCCATGTGCACCTCTTGTACAGCCCCGTACCATGCAACCTTTGCTAACACCACTATGTAACTTGCAGTAGATTGAGTTCTCCTGTGCTTGCTTGCTACAGTTTTCGTGCTTACAAAGCATCCCTGCCCCACGGAAGACCAACTGCGTAGTCTGACCCTGAGTGTTCCCAAAACTATCCTTTAGTTTACCTCGATCATCCCCTTCATGCTTGATGTGTATTTCTTGCTCAGTGCATGCCACAGCACTGGAAACAGGTCCCTTAAATGGGCTGTCATTAACAGAAGGCACCAATAAACCTGAGCTCCCCTGTGCATTCTGGAGGTGACTGTACTGTTGGCGTAACAGCTCCCCGCTGTGAACTTTGCAGTACATTACCCTTCCATCAACAACCTCGTTGCAACCAGGTTGCTGGCAACGGTTCCTGTCTGTTTAAGCAGGAAATCAATATATTAGACATATATAAAATACAGCAGAAATAAATATTGAAAGAAAATGGTGTACAAAGAAAAGCTGAGCAGAACACCACAAAATAAAAGTAATTGGTTATATCAACATATCATATATTAGCTCCAGAATTCATGAGAAAAGATATCTATCAACCAACACAAGCACACGAAATGTAGAGGTAGGTCCCACATAGACCATGCCAGCAGTGCCTCCTAGGCACACTGTACCTAGCGCACGCACGCAGAGGCGTGTTGCTGTGGGTTTGGTCGTGTGCGGGACACACCTTTTGAGCAACAACAAACCAAGAAAGCAAAATAGACCATGTCAGCAAATTAACGTCAGGACTAGTTCGAGGAGAATCATATAAACTAATGCTGCACATGAAGCAGCAATGTGGATTGCGGACCAAATCAGTGAAACATAACAAAAGTAGAACATTTTTCTTGAAATTCGAAGTGCCCTTGCAAAGTCATAGGTTTAGGGGTCACTGAGGCATGGAAAACTTACCAACAAGAGAACCTTCTGCCATATGCATCTGTACTCAAACATAAAGCACCAAAAAAGTGAGAATATTGTGATATATACCTGAACATATTTTTAATTAATGAATAGACCAAGTTACCTTTATGCGAGACATATGGTCATGCCCCATAATTTTGTGCCTTTTTCTGCAGAAGATTCAAGCATAAAAACATAAGACAATGGAGCAGAGGTAGCATCTCAGCAATCACTTAACTATAAGAATGTGATTATGGGGGAAAAAATACCACGATCCAAACAAGGCTCCAAACATACACCTGAATGAAGTGTAATAATAGATACGTTAAAGCAAACAAAAATTGTACTTTGAAGATTAAGTTATTTGTCAAATAGCACAGTTTAAATTGTTGAGATAGGGCAAAATTACCCCTTGCCGAGGAGCATGACCATGTCTAATCACTGAGACCGATTGCTAGAAATGAATATACATGAAGAATGACGACCGTATTATTTGTAGGCCACAAATTTTAGCTTTAGTATATTGTGCATATGAAAACTATGTTACGTAGTATCACTAGCTAACCTTTTTGTTGTGAGCGATTGGAGGTTGATTAATACACTGCAGTTGTTTCTGATTGTAACCAAATGCTGGTGTTTGTATTGTAAGCTCCAGCCCATTATTCAAAGCTTGGGAACTCGTCAAATTTAAATACAGTGTGTTCTTATAATCAACAATACATACTAAATGTGTGAAAATTAACAGTAGTTTCAGGCTTTCAGCAGGAAAGAGGTTCAATAGGACAAACAAAAGTATATTTTGATGAACAATTTGGCTATTGTACATTAAAAGAAGAAAGTTCACATCCCACCTTTAAAAAATAATCTTTCGTATACTTAGATTTTAACGAGTGGAATGCAAAGTAAAAGAAAATGGAAGAAAGAAATAGAAAAAACATGCGATGATCTTTTCCTATTGGTATTTACAATAACTGTAGCGGTCACCCAACTATTATGGTTTCAAATAGGTAAAAGTAAGCTATTAACGACGATGAGACAGTCCTGAATACTACAACGATTGTTCCTTTACAACAACAACATAGCCTTTCAGTCCCAAGCAACGATTGTTCCTTTAAGTGCACAAAATTAAACTAAGTGAAATCAATTAGAGAAAAAAATGTGAAAACATTTAAGGTATATGCTCGGCAAGGTTCATTCTTCATTCCAGCCAAATAATATAATTCACCCAGAGAAAATTGTGGGACAGAACAAGGAAAAAAGCAAAAGCAAGTGCATATGTATGGCCTGACAGTGTGGTGGCCTAAAAGATATAAACCTAATGGAAAAGTTCCAATTTCTGCCCCACATCAAGCAATGAACCGTTCCACAGATTTCATTGAAGCATAAATGACCAGCACAACCACAAGCAGTAAGTTATTGGTGGTGGCTAGGTGCTCTTGAGCAAGAGGAAGACATATATGTTGCAGAAAGCCACTGCACAGCCTTGAAGAAAAAATAAAACTGCTTGAATGGTTCAAGCCAAAAGGCACTTATATGGTACATAGCTACAGCCTAAAGAAAATCAACCAAGTATCAAGGAACTGCAACACATCTGATTGATCTTATTATTTTAGCTACAGCCTAAAGAAAATCAATTAAGTATCAAGGAACTACAAAGCCTCTGATTGACTTAAAGGATGTCTACTCATGTGTTATTCTTAACAAACAAAATATGGGAATTTGCACATGATTTTCAGGCTGTACAGTTGACAAATATGCAATAAACAGGGAACTCTGCATTATGAGAAATATCTAGTTCAGTATTTAATAAAAGGACCCTTCCCATAACTTTTCTTTTCTTTTGAAAAATGATGGTCAACCTCTAGCACATACAATCATCATTTGATATATGCTACAGAACCTGGTAAATCAAGATTGCTTTGCTGGCAACAGTAATAAACATATGGTTGTAAATTTTCAGCACATCAGCATTTACATTTCTACTACTCTATGCAAAATATTCAAAACACTAAGGGGTGACTAAATATGCAAACATGTGAAACAACAAAGGAATTAACTACAACTACAGCTGAAGGGGACCATTCCGACTCAAAAAGTGGCATAGAAGTTCGTATACTGTGTGCAGTACACTTGTGTGCGTCAGCCAAAGGAGGTGAAATGTAAGGATAGTGCAAGCAACAATCAAGATGCACCTAAATAACATGATCGATCACTTGTAAACCTTCATCACCAGAATTATTAATAAGCTTCTATGACTGAAACAAGGTTGATACAACACATGACTAGCTAAAAATGCAGGAGCAACAATTGACCCAGCTATTGCATCAGGGCCAACTGCCCTGCCATGATTAGTGAGGGCCTGAATGTGGTCTTCTAAGCTCATGTTTTCTAGAACACGAAGGAATCACAAAACGGATAATAACAAGGATATGAACAACTGGAACTTCAGGAACTAGTAAACAACCATCCTACATCAGCACATCTTCCAAATCATCCAACCCTGCCAAGAAACCCCATTTCCCAAAAGGGGAGGAAGGAAAAACAAGAAACCCCAGCGGCACAAAACCCCCGAAACCCAAAATCATCTAATCAGCCCCACCGATCTGCCACCGGAGAGATGAATCAAGAACCACGCCATTCCACCGAATCCCCCCGCTCAGATCTCCCCAGTAAATCAGATGCACACACAAATTGAACCACAACAAGAGCCAGTACTGGTGGTAGGGTAGTGATCAGAGGGTATACCGAGCAAGACCAGGAGGTAGAGTGACTGGACACCGGATGCGGACGCGGCAGCGGCAGCGGCGGCCGCCGAGGAGTTGACGGAGGAGCGGATGGGCGAGGAGTGGGAAGGGTAAAGGCAGGAATGCGGATGCAATTTCTATAGTCGGCAATAGTATTTTAGTAGAAGGGATTGGAATGGGGGGCTTTGAGAACTGCAACTTGCAGGCGGAGGACGCATAAAAAATTGGTTACAAAGGGGAAGAAGGTGTCAGCCTGGTTTGATCCGGGGCTGCTATTGGCAACCAGCCGCAGCCGGACAAGAGCTAGCACAAGATCGGCTCGGGCTCAATCTCGGCTAATATGGGCTTATTGGCTTTTCCAGTAAGGTTTACAATAAGCCTTGTTTGGACTTCAGGTTGGGCCAAAATCGCATCATTTGATACCTATAGAATCTGATTGAGCTAAAAAAGTGTAATAACATGAATCTCCTTTGAAAAATATAATATTTTCAAATGATGCGGTCAACCAGTAGTCGCTACATAAGCTGCAGCCAGCCGGACAATAGCTACTGCAGCTAGCAATAGCATACATTCAATCATATCTATTACAGGCCATCGAACACCAAAAGGAAAAGGGAAACCGGAAAGGGTGAACGGGGAAGAAATATCACAAGGTAATGCTTAGGGTCTTTTGGTATGCAGCTGAGCTGTGTGCTGCCGTTCACTTGAGTGACTAGGGTGTACACCTGCAGCCAGCTAGATTTGAGGAAACCTCAGGCCGGATCGGCAAAAAGCTCGGTTTCTTTCAAGTATAAAATCCGGCCAATAAAATCAGGGTGGGCTCAGATAGCCTATCATTTTTCAATGCAAATATAACTGATTTTATTATTCGAGCAAAGCTCGGGATGGCCCAAGTTTTTTGGCTGCAAAAATCAACGTCACGTCCAGCCCAAATGAGTGTCGGGCCAAACCTGTTTTGCTGAAGTCTAGCTGCAGCCGCCGTCGAAGAAGATGCAAGCAGTAGCAAGCATGCCCCTAAACTACCACTTCTTTTGATGAAAACATGAAACTCCTATAGAAAATATAAAAAAATTTAAAAAAATCTGAAACGACGAGCATCCATAATGCATCCATATATGTACTTTTATTGTAGAAATTGATATGCAAACTCAATCTAGAAAAAATCATAAAAATGACATATTTCATGATACACATGCCAAAAAATGCATCATTTTTGTATGAATTTCCAAAAAACATGTTTCCGTCTTAACTCTTGCACAAAGTACATATACGGATGCACTAGGATGTGCATCATTTCAAATTTTTTGAAAAATTTTAAGTATGTTTTTAAAGGATTTTCAAGTTTCCATCGCAGAGATAGTTTGCACTGAATATTTTCCTAAAAAAGTAGAAGGTACGAAGCTAGGGATGTGATGGCCTTCCTTTTCCTCTCCTCTAGCGTGCTTCAGATATAATCACAAATTCATAGTGTCTCACAGTTAAAAGCTAACGTAACGGTGTCCTAGAGATAAAGCCGCACTATTTTTTTTAAACGATAAAGCCATACTCTTTTGAGGTCGTACAAACAAATTTCTCTTCAACTAATGTCAATCTTTGGATTTGTGAATAGTCCTCTGTTGGTTGTCCAGGTAGGGGTTTCTTCGGACCTTTGGCTCATGATTGATGAGCAAGCGTTGGTCTATTGGCTTCGAGCGAAACACTTTCGACTTGCAAGGTTACAAACTGTACAAGCTGGCAGTATTCATGAGCTCAGCGGCTTGAAACTTGTGTGCGTTTAACTAATAGGCTGCACGTTTACTTTGCTCGATCAAAGAGACACAGTAGCTTTACAAATACGGAGTAGGAAACTGGTCAGCTGGTGCAAGGCGTTTGCAACTTACTAGGTTTTGCTAAACTTCTTTGATGGAAATGTTCGTTCAAACTGCTTATTATGATAGGGTCTGGGAAAAGGTTGGGTGCAGGGGATGCAGGAGGGAGAGGGAGGAGAGGAAAGGGAGAGAGCGCCGGCGAGATGTGCGAAAGCTGCTGGAATCACCGGTGGTCGTTGATTGCGGCGGCGGTGGCCGTGGGAGGGAGGAAGTCGCGAGAGAGAAGGGCGAGGTGGAGGCACGGAGCGGTATTGGATAATGCTAGGTGAGGAGCAGTAACGTGGTTGTATAAGTAGTTATTGATTAATGGTGCGATCTGGTACGAGTGGTTGTATAAGTAGTTATTGATTAATGGTGCGATCTGGTATGAAAGATTCTCACCAAACGAGAAACAACGGTATCCGATAGCTCTGTGAACGGATTATGGTCAAAATCGTCCGAACCAAACGGCTCCTAAGGGTTTATTTGGAAGAAAAGGATCACTCTAGGACTTTTGAAGGTTTGGGTTAAGTCCATGTTTGCGTTAAATCCTTTCCAACTCAGGCCCATCTAACTAGTTGAATAACCCCCGGTACTCACAGCTTTGACAAAAGTGGAACCAACTACGGCCATCGTACTCTAGTTCTCACCAGCAACAAAAATCTCAAACCATGCTGCGATGATGCAAGAACAACAGTGAATGGTGGCCCGCGGCAACAGGCATTCTTTAATTTGCTAGATTATTTTGCCTGGGTATGTTCACAATAAAAGGGAGAAGAAAATAACTGGAAATTACTAGTTTGATTTACCCCACAAAATCTAAGTAGCTAACATGATATGAAAACTGGCAGAGAGAATGTAGAGACTGAAGTGATCTTTAGCCAATTATCGTTTGAATAACCCATTATACATATCAGAAGGTTAAGATCAGATTCCACCCCGCCTCAAACCGGTGACATCATCAAAAAAGTTGAATACAGACATCTGGCTACCAAATTTTATACTAGGGTAGTTACTATCCTCTGCAAACCAAAGAAATTAGGCATCTTCAATTTAGGGAGAAGCAGAAATCTAACAAAAAAAGTGTACACTGAAAATGTTTCTTGACTTTGTTATTCGAGATGATTTAGTCATATCAGAAAGCTCTCGTGCAAACTGATCAGCTTGGGCATGGCAAGTTCACAAAAAATGTAGTGAAAAATATAGTTTCAACTAAGAATACCCCTACACAACAGTCCAAGCAAATAAAGACAGCAAAGCTAAATGCAAACAACATATTCTTTTCCCTCTTTGCGGTATAGTCAACAGTAAAAATGAGAGTATAACAGTAGAAAGGAAAGAGGGGGACTGTTCCAACTGAGGAGCTCCGTAATATGCCTTATGCAGCTGCCCACAATTTCTCCATCTTCCTCTTCAAACGTTCCATGAATTGAGGATTAGTCTTAAGTCTTCCTTTTACATAAGCATTTCTGGCATCCTCAACAAGTTTGTCGGCTTTCATTGCATCTTCTATGAGAGTATATAGTGTCCTTAAGCAATCTTTTCTGTTTTCCTCCCGATGTTCAAACCTGCCAAAGTAATTAAAGTGCAGTGATAAGGCTGTCATACTGGAGAACAAGATATTTTTATGAGTATGAAGCAGAGCCACAATACTATAGGCTTATAGCGCAGCTTTAGAAATGCACACATTTATCCTTAATAGGAGCTCACTATCCACACCTAGACATTTATGGATCCAAACAAAGAATGAGATTGAAGACTGAGAACAATTTTGTAGCGGGTGAAAGAATGTACCATGAAGCCTTCCTAAGCCTTATTGTGGCCAACCAAGTGCAACAACACCACATTTTACTATTGATACTAAAATACTATGTGATAAAATTTGCAATACAAGATGACATAGCATGAAACCACTAAAATGCTTATATATTCACCAAAATCCATCATATTTTCAACAAAAACACAAACACAAGCATACATAAACTAAACAAGCAGGTTAAATAATTTTGTTGGTTGTCCGCAACTTTTGGCCATCCTAATTGTCCAGTGTATCAAGTAAAAGAATAAAGTTGTACTAAGTTATATATGCTAATCTCATCAAGTTCTAATTATACCAAGACAACTAAAGCGTCTGAAATGGCCACCAGAAAACAAAAGAGTTTCAGAATAGAAATATTTCACCTAGCAAAGGAAATTTGATGCTTTGAGAATATGTTAATCTAAAATTCCACATTTCATTTGATGATTTGATAATGAAAGTGCAGTCATAAGTTATAAACATCATCTAGATTCTAGACAAACGTTTTGCAACCTAGATTAGGATACATCCTACATTTCTTGGGTGTACAATAACATCACCATTCAATGAACACACAGTAGTATTAGTCCTACAAAAAAGGTCCAATACGGATAAGAGGAGCAACATTTCATTAGCAATTTTAGTAAAGGATGTCATGCATCACATAATTTCATAATCTTAATTTGAATGTGCAAAGAGGGAATCCACCATACCTTTCACTGGTTATTGTGAGCTCATCTTTCCCAGAATTATACCTCTTTCCAACAATCTCACGCAATCGACGGCAAGCATGTCGTGAAAGTCCCAATTCCTTCACAGTTACACTGAGTTTGACTTTTCTGTTTTTGGGGTGATATGCATCACCACTAGGAGCAAACACAATCCGTGATTCCCACCTTAGAACAGGTCCCTCGCCAGGTGGATCATGTAACTCAACTTTCTTAATTCCTGTTTCAGTAAGTTCATCAGCTTCAGTTGGCATCTCCTTTGCCATTAGTTCGGTGCACTCAGCAACCATCTTATCCTCAAAGTCTTTGAATAATTCATATGCCTGCTCAGGTTCCATCTCTCCCCTTTCGCACAAGTCTCCCAACTCATTAAATTTGGCCTCCACCTTTTGCTTAATCTCATCTGGATTTAACATGTGAAGTTTGAAAAAAAAAATATAAGTAACATAACTACAGTAAAGGAAAATGAATAAAATAGAGCGTTGTTATTCTACTCAAATAATTACTAGCACACAGCTGTATTACATGTATGAGCAAAAAAAACCAAGAATTTCACACACTCAACATGCACACAAAGACAATTAGGCTGTTTGTATGGTACCATAGCATCCCTACTGGAAAGAAATCAGATAGCATGTAAACCAAAAAGAAAGGACACCTTTCAGTCAAAGATGCATACTCTATTGACAACATACGCTTGTTGCCACAAAGTACAACCTGGACAAATGCCAACTTCTATAATAGCAAGTCCAACATACTAGCTCATGGTGATAGACTTGATTATTTGGTCCACACCTAGCTAAAAGTTCAAATTCTCAATTTGATTCTAGCTATGTTTTTTAAGATCCGTATGAACTTCCAACTGCTTGCAATTAACACTTAACGTCTCCTGCATCTATACATTGTTGATTATCGTGATTACCCTCGAAAAATTCTTGGATCTACAATACATAATAGTACAGGAAGATGCCTGTGATCTATTTGCAAGATCTGTTCCATACTTCCTCTCCCTTAGCCCATCCGCGACTGCATCTCCCTCGCCTTCGTGTGGCCGCCGACTACCTTGGTAGCCGGCCCTGCCATTCACGTCTCCTCCCTGCACAACCTCCTAGCGTCTTGCCTCCCTACTCCCCCCAGCGCCCACCTGCGCCTACTCCGGTGGCGGCAGGCCATGGTCGCGGCCTCCCCTTCCTCCCTGCCGGCGCTCCCTGCTCCTCCTCCTAGCGCCCACCTGCGCCTACTCCGGCGGCGGCGGCCATGGTCCCAGCCTCCCCTCCCTCCCAGCGCCCACCTGCGCCTACTCCGGCGGCAGCGGCCATGGTCCCGGCCTCCCCTCCCTCCCAGCGCCGGCCTGCGCCTGCTCCGGCCGCCGTGGCTCATAGCATGTCAAGTAGCGGTGGCGGCACCCCAAGCAGCTGCGACTTGAGCCCTGGTGGATGCATTGGAGGAACGCTCGTGCAACAGAGCCATAAAGGACCATGGGGATTGCTGGATTTTGACTTCAATTAGTGCTCACTGCTCAGTGGTGACAAAAACTAGAAATTGAGATGAGACACCGATGGATTTGATGCTTGGATTGTCCTGCAGCGGATTGAAGAGAAAGAAGAAATTGGAGAGATGGGCTGAGAGATGAGTAGGTAGGTGCTCGACTGCTCGTGCTTGCTGATTAGAAAAGATAGGAGCTGCTACTGGCTTGCTCTCACCAAGATTCAATCAAGAATAACTGCAGCTGCTGTTCTTGGATCGAATTTGATAGTACATTTTATCTAAAAGACTGAAACGCAGACAGCAGCGAGCTGAGAAGAGAGAGATGCGAATTGAATTAGTGGTGCACGAGAGAATTGACTAATTGACTATCACAGAGAAACTCCAATTAGACTTGACCTCTCTAGAATTATAACTAATGACTTATTGGGTTTTGCCGAGTTGGTATCTAAGTTCATCCAACTCTCTGATGTGTTTTAGACTATCTGCTTGCGAGACAATGAAATCTACAATTGAGGAATCAAGCTTACAGAATGGAGCAAGAGCTGTTAGGTTTACGTCGGACATGACTGCTCTATCTTATTGTTGAGTTAGAGGGCTTTCTTAGCTGAGATCAGCTCCTGTACGTAAGTCTGTTATTTTGGAGCGTAACATATATTGCATTTTAACTTAGAACTTCTCTGAAAATACGAAGAGTGGGTTAACTCTTAGTTTAGTTTATCATTGTCACTTTTTATGGATTTGATTACTATTTTGTTTCTTCCATTGCATTTTCAGGTGAATTTTCATTGCTATTAATGAAGAAGGAACATTATGCATTTGATTACATATATTTTGCAAGGATGAGATCCATTGCAGTGCATGGGAAGGATCAGAACATATATATGGTGATTGCAATGCCATATTGCGAAGTTGGCTTCGTTGCATATGGGTTAAAGGATTTTTTTTTTCCGTTGCAACGCACGGGCATATTGCTAGTATATTATAATTATATTATTAAAGCAAGCATTGTTTCTGCCTTAATTTTTTGTTTGGTCCAACTTAATCTCATTGACAGGTGGGCCTAATCCTTGATTTGTTATGGGTCCCACCTGTGTTGAAAGTTCCATCTCCGTGTACGTGTTGGACATGGAATCCCAGCTTCACTGAAGCCCAATCCAACTCCAATTTCACGATGATCCATGCCCCGTGCCTGCATCCATACCCAAATCGGAACGGTAACCGGAGGGGTCTAGACCCGATGCGGCATTGACGCTCTCTATCGGAGCTTGCATCACCTGCGCTGGGACGTCCCCATCCAGAAGAATCCCTCGTAGCTCGCCGCTCGACAAGCCGTTGCATGCCGCTCGCCCCGGCGGTTCTCACAAGTTGTTGCCCCACACACCCATGTACACAAAAACGAGGTGCCGGCGCGGGAGCTCCACCGGCCACGAGGTGGTCCGCCAACTTGCTCGATGCCGCTTTGAAGTGGTCACAAGCTACTCGCACGGGAGGCTCTTGCCAGTCGTTGCTGGAGCTCCACCAGGCACGCGAATTCCACTAGCCATGAGGTGGTCAGTGAGCCCATCTGCAACGAATCCGAATTAAGATAGAACAGAATGGAAGCAAATCAACTATTACGAACAAAATAGAGAATCAAACCACAAAATCAAGCTGAAAGGGTAGTAGTGGCCCAAGGTCACCGTGAAGAACGGCGGCGCGCGCAGCGGCGTCGATGCAACAGAGACGCAGCGCGACAGGGCAGCAGTGCGCTTAGCTCGCCGCAGTGTTGGTGGCGGCACCAGCTTGGGGTTAGATGGTGGCAGACCTGCTGGAGGTGCGGCGGGCAGAGTTGCATGTGGCTTAGGCACGTCTGGGCGGGGCCATGGCGAGGATGCTGGTCCGACAACGAGGATGCCATTTTGGGGTGGAGCATAGAGCGGCGGACATGGCGCTGTGTCGAGGAAGCGCTGGTGAGCCGGGTTGGAGCGAATCGGTGGCAAGGAAGTGGCTTAACGAGGCAAAGTGAGCGAGGGGCGAGGCAGGGCAAGGACAGGGAGCAGCACGGTGGGGCAGGAGCGAAGCAACATGGCTGAGCCGGAGTGGAGCCCCACTTGACGAGGAGAGAATGGGTGGCAGGTGAAGGAAACGAATGGATAAGTGGCAAGCAAGCATGGATAAGGGAGGGAAAAAGAGGAAAAGAAATGGGAGAAAAAAACAAAATAGAGGATAAAATAGTAAGGAAAAGAAATTAAAATAAAAGAAAAAAGAGAGAAAAAATAGGGACATAATGGGCATTTGACCTCTTATATCTATTCTAAAAGAAATTAGGAGAAGCCATTTTACCAAATGATATTAATTTTCCAAAATTATGCTATCCTTTGCATTCTAATGTATTGTTTTCTCGCTGTTTAAAAGAAACAACAAGAAGTCATTTATGAAAATTATGCCATTTGCAAATAAGATGGTTGTGGATTGCTCTTTTAAAATAATATGCGACACTTTTATTAAATCATGCTTAGCATTATAGTATAATGACATATACATATGACTTTCCCGTAGCAACGCACGGGCATATTTGCTAGTTATAAAAAACACTCAATAGGTCAAAAGAAACAAAAGGAAGCATCGGTACTCTTCTAGGGTAACATTTCTCAAATTTGGCTGCAGCTACATTACATCTCAATGTTTCCAAAAAGTGTTTAGGCGCTAGGCAGGTGGTGAGGCTCCGCCTAATGCCTAAGTGTGACCACTGACTAGGTGTTTGTACTTTTGCAGGTGGCTAGAGTAATGCCATGTTAAACCAAGGAAATGTTGCATATTGAGACAAAATTTTGACATTATCATGCACCAATGAGCAAGTCCAAAACTTCTTTAGGTTACATTAATAGATCTGCCTCTTGAAACAGAGCTGCATCTATTAGCACAAGAAACAGTAACTGGAAATTGCTATTTAATGTATACTTTCACCGCAAAGTAGTTTAAATTACAAAGAAATTCAGATGGCCAAGCCCATCTATATTCTATACTGTATATCCAGCAGTCTAAGAATAATTCAAAACCCAAACTAAATTACAAGATAACATATGGATCTCATTAAAATAATATCCAATCATTTATGTTGTCCAAATTTCCTGGTTTAAAGGAAATGCACCATCCAACAGAATTTAATTTATATAACTGAAAAGGTATTCTTCAGAATATAACAATTACAGAAACAATTGGTGCAATCAATCTATGCTGTCTCAATACTTCGTAGAAAATCACCATGACTCATCCTTTACTTCCCATGTTGTATACACTAATTTCTGTTCAAGATAATCAATTATTTCATTTGCTAAAGGTTTATAGTATTCCTATCAGTGAGAGAAAGATCATCAGCCCAACTTACCAGGCAGTAGCTTGTCCCAGTGGAGCATGTCCTCGAGGATATCCTCACAATCCTTCATGTTAGTGAGGTGCCCCTTATTCGTGGCCTCCTTGATCATAGCATCCCACTTGGTGTCATCCATATTAAAGAACTCATCGCTCTTGATCTTCTTCTCAACATATTCACTTGCATTGTAGAGATCATTCAGCTCCTCATCAGTATCATGCATCTCCTCAAAGTCGGACTCAAAATCCCGGTCACGGACCTCAGGGAGCGGCTTACTGCGTAGCTCCTCAATAAGGTCATCATCGGTCTCACTGTGGACATCAGCAAGCTTCCGCTCAAGAACTGCCTCAGTGACAGATGGCAACACTGCCTCTTCATCCACACCATAGTATGTCTCTAACCTCTTCTTCAACTCTGCAATCAGAAGCATCGTACGATCAGGTCAACATGAACATTTTATTCATAATATTTGGTTTGTATGCTATACACATGCAAGAGCGTTCCCGCGGGTGACTCATTGAGTCGAGCAGGTGGTGTGCAAGGGGCGGCGTGGAGACTTCGAGTTCTATATCACAAAGGCCATGTCCGTGTCCGGAAAACATTGCAAATCAGTGTCCCTTGAAGTTGGATTTCGCAGTTTTCCTTCGCCGATTGGATCAAAAAGTGCGGGGAAGAGAGTACCCGCGTTCGGGACGTCGGCGGCAATCGGAGGCGGCGGCGGCGCTGCGGCAGGGGGAGAGGCGTCTTCGGAGAGGAGGCGACGGGGGAGGAGGAAGGGGAGGGTGGTGGTTGGGGAGGGTTTACGAGTTGGGGGATGGAGGACGATGTGGGATTGGCGCTGGAGGTGGGCAAGGAAGCGCCTCATCGCGCCGGCGGCCGGGAGGGCGGCGGACAGGGAGGGAGATCGGAGCTGGCTTGATTCCGGAAGAAGTGGGTTTAGGGTTTCCTGTGGGGCCCAGCTGGCGATCGAGGGACATACATGCGGGTCCGTGTTACTCCTCTGTAGTGGACTCGATTTTCCACAGAGCATTCTTTAAGCCGGGTTTGTTTCCTCCTGGATTACGATTGATGGTAGTCGCTACATTAATGATTACAACATTAATCAAGCGTATCAAAATTCAAACTAACAATATTTAATTAATAATTTGTTCAATATTTTTTATTTTTTAATATAAATTTGGCACAGATTTGTAATTAAATATAATATCCAATGATTATAAGTTTACAACTATAAATAATATAATATAAGATAAAATAAATAATATTTAATACGGGAGCCATGTCATATCACACCTTCTAAACATAACGGAAGAAGTATTAAGGTAAAAGATTATCTTGCGATAACTCTAGGATCATAAATAATCTAATACTAGAAACACGGCGCGACATTGCCGTGCCCAACTTGATAGCCAGTCTACCCCTTGTTTACTTCAACCCAACTTCCAACTTTGACACTATGCAAAAAGAAGATTCCCCATCACATCAAACTTACGGTACATGCATGGAGTACTAAATGTAGATGAAATTAAAAACTAATTGCACAGTTTTGTTGTACTTTGCGAGACGAATCTTTTAAGCTTCCCCTAAATTCTTCATCGAGAAACTATTTTTCAGTGAAGTCTTTACAGACTCAAGCATAGGAATGTTATTTCCAATCAGCAATATGTCATCCACATATAAGATTAGAAATACTACAGAGCTCCCACTAACCTTCTTGTAAACACAAGATTCTTCTTCGTTCTTAGTGAAGTCAAACCCTTTGACCACTTCATCAAAACGAATGTTCCAACTCGTAGATGCTTGCTTCAATCCATAAATGGATCTCTGAAGCTTGCATACCTTTCCAGCATTTTTCAGATCGACAAAAACCTCAGGCTGTATCATATACACGTCCTCAGCTAGGTTCCATTCAGGAAAGCTCTCTTGACATCCATCTATCATATCTCATAATCGAAATATGCAGCTATAGCTAGAATAATCCGAATGGACTTAAGCATCACTACGGGCGAGAAGGTCTCGTCGTAGTCAACTCCTTGAACTTGTCTAAAACCTTTTGCGACAAGTCGTGCTTTATAGATGTGAACATTTCCATCCATGTCCTTTTTCTTCTTATAGATCCACTTGCACTCTATGGCTTTAACACCATCAGGCGGGTCAACCAAGTTCCAAACTTGATTGTCTCCCATGAACTCTAATTCGGATTGCTTGGCACTCTGCCATTTTTTGGAGTCTGGGTCCATCATTGCTTCTGCATATGTCGCAGGCTCATCATTGTCCAACAATAATATTTCCCGCATTTCGCGGAGCCTTGCCGACCTTCGTGGTTGTGGCGGTGCCATGGGTATCTCAACTTGTTCTGCTACTTTAGCGTCACTCATTGATTCTTGCCCGACCGGCTCATCTTGAACTCTTCTTCAAGATGCACTGTCTTTCCACTCTTTTCTCCTTTGAGAAACTCTTTCTCTAGGAAAACCCCGTTCCGAGTGACAAACACTTTGCCCTCTGACCGGTTGTAGAAATAATATCCCAAAGTTTCTTTTGGATATCCCACGAAAATGCACTTATCCGACTTGGGTGTGATCTTGTCCGACTGAAATCGCTTGACAAACACTTCACATCCCCAAAATCTTTAGAAAAGGCAAACTGGGAACCTTTCCAGTCCACATCTCATATGGTGTCTTAACTACGGATTTAGATGGTACCCTATTAAGTGTGAAAGCTGCTATTTCTAGAGCGTATCCCTAAAATGACAACGGTAGGTCCGACTGGCTCATCATTGATCAAACCATGTCTAACAAAGTTCGATTACGTCGCTCGGATACACCATTTCTCTGAGGTGTTCTAGGCGGCGTAAGTTGTGGAATAATTCCGCAACTCTTTAGATGATTGCTAAACTCGTGGCTCAAATACTTGCCTCCACGATCAGATTGTAAGGCCTTAATTTTCTTACCACACTGATTTTCAACTTCATTCTGAAATTCCTTGAACTTTTCAAAGGTTTCAGACTTGTGCCTCATCAAGTAGACATAGCCATATCTACTAAAATCATCAGTGAAAGTTATGAAGTATTGGAATCCTTCTCTAGCCATCGTGCTCATTGGTCCGCATACATCGCTATGTATGAGTTCCAACAAGTCTACTGCTCTCTCAGGAAAACCTGTGAAAGGCGTCTTGGTCATCTTGCCTAGCAAGCAAGCCTCACTTGTCTCGTATGATTAAAAATCAAACGAAGCTAGAAGTCCATCAGAATGGAGCTTCTTCATGCGTTTTTCACTTATATGACCCAAATGATAGTGCCACAAGCAGGTAGGACTCAAATCATTAGGCCGAGGCCTTTTAGCACTTACGTTACAGACAGGTGAACCATCAACATTTAAAATAAACAATCCATTCACAATGGGTGCAAAAGCCATAAACATATCATTCTTAGAGATCACACAACAATTGTTTTCACTCGCAAATGAATAACCATCCTTCATCAAGCATTAAGGAGACAAAATTTTTCGACTTAAACTAGGAACAAAATAACAATTATTCAACTCCATAATAAATCCTGACGGGAGGTGGAGTTGCATCGTCCCGACGGTCAACGCAACAACTCTTGCATTATTGCCCACACGGAAATCAACTTCTCCTCTTTCCACGCTTCTACTTCTTATCATTCCCTGTATCGAATTGCAAATATGAGCAACCGATCCGGTATCAAATACCCAAGAATTAATAATTGTATCAGCAAGAAATATGTTGTCTATAACATTAATAACAAGCGTACCTGAGGTGGAAGTACTAGGACTCAAATCATTAGGCTGAGGCCTTTTAGCACTTACGTTACAGACAGGTGAACCATCAAGATTTAAAACAAATAATCCATTCACAATGGGTGCAAAAGCCATAAACATATCATTCTTAGAGATCACACAACCATTGTTTTCACTCGCAAATGAATAACCATCATTCATCAAGCATGAAGGAGACAAAATGTTTCGACTTAAACTAGGAACGAAATAACAATTATTCAACTCTATAATAAATCCTGATGGGGGGTGGAGTTGCATCATCCCGATGGTCAACGCAACAACTCTTGCATTATTACCCACGCGGAAATCAACTTCTCCTCTTTCCACGCTTCTACTTCTTATCATTCCCTGCATCGAATTGCAAATATGAGCAACCGATCCGGTATCAAATACCCAAGAATTAATAATTGTATCAGCGAGAAATATGTTGTCTATAACATTAACAACAAGCGTACCTGAGGTGGAAGTACTCTTACTTCCGCCATTCTTCAACGAGGCTAGGTACTGCTTGCAATTTCTCTTCCAGTAACCAAGTTCATGACAGTAAAAACACTCTTTGTCTGGAGCAGGTCCAGGTCCAGCTTTAACCTTGGGCGTTGGGTTTGGCTTAGACGTTCCAGCCTTGCCCTTCTTCTTCCAAGAATTGCCCTTCTTCTTAAAGCTAGGCTTATTCTGTATAGCCATCACATGCTACTACTAGTGCTTTTCTTGATGTCAGCCTCTACCGTTTTAAGCATGCCACACAGCTCATTCAGACCCTTCTCCGTCCCATGCATATGGTAGTTCGAGATGAAGTTCCCATAGCTAGGCGGAAGAGACGAAAGAATGAAATCAGTGGCCAACTCTTGGCCCAGTGGGAAGCCCAGCTTCTCCAACCGTTGAGTGTAACCAACCATCTTGATTACGTGTGGTCTGCTAGCTTGCTCTCCACGAAGGCCTTAGACACATTGAACCTTTCAGTCCTGGCCTGTGTTTGGAACATGTCTCTAAGCGCCACAATCAAATCGTGCGCCTCATGCTTTGTTTCGAACGGCATCTACAGCTTGGGTTCCATACAAGCAAGCATAAGACAGCTTACTTCGAGGTTAGCATCACATGCTTTTTTGTAAGCATTCTTAGCAGCAGCGGGTGCATCATCAGTAGGTTCTTCTGGTACTGGGTTGTCTAGAACATCTTACTTTTTCTCAGCCCTGAGAACAATTCTCAGGTTACGGATCCAATCCGAGTAATTTGTTCCATTCAACTTGTCCTTCTCAAGGACCGAACGCAAAGCAAACGGTGTAGTGGTGCTAGGTGTCATTTAATCTACAACAAAAGTAATGCAAAATACACTAAGACAAACGTATCCATGATAGAGCAAATCACATTAAACTATTTTAATAGAATCTACTCCCACTAAAATCAATATCCCTCTATTGAAATTTAGTGATTCAGGATCCACAACTAACAAGTCTACTAGTGAGCTTTAGCATCACCGCTAGCAAACAAGGTAAATCCGTAAGCAACTTTTGCTAATCATATCACATATGACTCCTGTTGTTGGTTGAAATCTTTATGTCTCGGTGCCCAACCTTTATGCCCCAAGGTCCTTAACCGTTAAGATAACCTTGTTAAGCAAACCAACCCTTATGCGTGTAAGTGTCCGACACAAACCCGTCTAGTCAAGGAAAACTAGTGGTACCCTAATTTCATAGACCCACCACTAATTGTACAAGACATGGGACGGTGCAAGTTTTAGTTGGGAGGGCATACTAACTTAAACTTTGTGAGGGATCGTTCTACTTCTAACATCACAGCCTGCAGAAAGTAAAACATAAACAGAATAGCATTCACACAGTTGTGACACAGTATGGCCCGTTTTCATATGGTGATCTCCATCTCCATAGAACCTGTTCACCATGGTGATCTCCATCTCCATGTTCCATGTGCGCCATCCTCCTGGTGATGAGTCCTCCAAGAATTAGAACATGCTATTACGCCTAATAGCTAGTAAAGAAGCTAGTAATGAAGATTACATAGTTGCTTGGATCATCACAGATTGGTATGAAGGCCATTAAATACAATAAAGTGACAACACATATGGCTCCTGTCGTGGTGCCGTACGCGCGACACGCAGGTCACGAATGAGTTACACACATGCATCACATACACAAAGGGCCATACTGATCACAAGATACATACATCCTGCAAAACAGAGTTAAGCGTCCTAACGTTCCAAACTTCGGATGCCCGAAACTCCATCTTCCAAGCCGAATTTGGGAAATCTAATTTCGCCGAAAATGGTGAAGCGATTGAATGTCATGTGTAACTTTTTCTATAGATCAATTTTCATATAAAATTCACCCCGATCCGAGATCGTACCGAAAAGTTACGGCTGATTTACCGAAGCATACGCATACGGCAAAAATCCCGACCCCGGTAGTAGAGATCCCATCTACTATTGCACATCTAATGCGCCTGGCGTATGACCCTGGATTTCGATTCGACCAATCATACTGATCTTCACTCACTGCAACTGGAATTACATGTATCACTTAACTCCGATGGCAGAAACCGACCGGTAGGAGTATGTCGTTACACTACCATTGCAGCAAGAGCACGAAACCAGGACATAGATCAAACTAAAAACTCGCATATCTACATATGCACACATCCCGAATCCAAAACTAAACAGCTACGGCTCTGATACCACTGTTGGGATACGAGGTAGGCTACACTAGCGCACATAAAAATTTCTACCGCGTAAAACCATGAAGAACTGTCTTATAAGGATCACGGGATTACCACTCGACGCACTACTGGTGCGGAAGATGTAGATTTGCGTCGATGCAGCGAAGAGGATCAACGTAGTCGTACGTAGTCGATCAACATAGTCGTATGTAGTCGATCACGTCAACGTCCAGCTGCTCCTCAGGAGCTCGTCCACGTGCAGCAAGATCGCCCTCGTGCCGCGGCTCGTCGGCGGCTCGTCGTGGCTCGTCCAAGTGCTGCAGGCACAACACCTCCAAGGTATCCACATGTGCAGGGAGGAAGCGTCGCAAGCCGGACTGCTAGATCCGCGAGTTGCAACAGGCGAGGGCGTGGGAAGCGCGGCAGATGTGTTTCACCAAAAGGTGTAAACCCTAGGGCGCCCCCACCCCTCTATTTATAGAGGTTCCTAACGGGCCTCTGGGTCCGAGGCCCATTAGTAATTCTAAACCTAATCCAACTCGGATCACATCCAAATTGGGCTTCCAGCCCCTTAAGTGTGTGACCCTATGGGTTCGGATACGTATAGACATGGCCCGAGTACTCCTACTCAGCCCAATAGTCGGTAGCGGCGAAATTAGATTTCCCAAATTCGGCTTGGAAGATGGAGTTTCGGGCCTCCGAAGTTTGGAACGTTAGGATGCCTAACTCTGTTTTGCAGGATGTATGTTTGTATCTTGTGATCAGTATGGCCCCCCCTTGTGTATGTGATGCATGTGTGTAACTCATTCGTGACCTGCGAGTCGCGCGTACGGCAACACGGCAGGAGCCATATGTGTTGTCACTTTATTGTATTTAATGGTCTGCGTACCAATCTGTGATGATCCAAGCAACTATGTAATCTTCATTACTAAGATTCTTTACTAGGTATTAGGCGTAATAGCATGCTCTAGTTCTTGGAGGACTCATCACCAGGAGGATGGCGCACATGGAACATGGAGATGGAGATCACCATGGTGAACAGGTTCTATGGAGATGGAGATCACCATATGAAAACGGGCCATACTGTATCACAACTGTGTGAATGCTATTCTGTTTATGTTTACTTTCTGCATGCTGTGATGTTAGAAGTAGAACGATCCCTCACAAAGTTTAAGTTAGTATGCCCTCCCAACTAAAACTTGCACCGTCCCATGTCTTGTACAATTAGTGGTGGGTCTATGAAATTAGGGTACCACTAGTTTTCCTTGACTAGACGGGTTTGTGTCGGACACTTACACGCATAAGGGTTGGTTTGCTTAACAAGGTTATCTTAACGGTTAAGGACCTTGGGGCATAAAGGTTGGGCGCCGAGACATAGAAATGTCACCCAACAACAGGAGTCATATGTGATATGATTAGCAAAAGTTGCTTACCGATCTACCTCGTTTGCTAGCGGTGATGCTAAAGCTCACTAGTGGACTTGTTAGTTGTGGATCCTGAATCACTAAGTTTCAATAGAGGGATATTGATTTTAGTGGGAGTAGATTCTGTTAAAATAGTTTAATGTAATTTGCTCTATCATGGATACGTTTGTCTTAGTGTATTTTGCATTACTTTTGTTGTAGATTAAATGACACCTAGCAACACCACCACATCGTTTGCTTTGCGTTCGGTCCTTGAGAAGGACAAGTTGAATGGAAGAAACTACTCGGATTGGATCCGTAACCTGAGAATTGTTCTCAGGGCCGATAAAAAGGAAGATGTTCTAGACACCCCACTACCACCAGTACCTGCTGATGATGCATCTGCTGCCGTTAAGGCTGCTTACAAGAAGGCATTCGATGCTAATCTTGAGGTAAGCTGCCTTATGCTTGCTTGCATGGAACCCGAGCTGCAGATGCAGTTCGAAACAAATCATGAGGCACACGATATGATCGTGGCCCTCAAGGACATGTTCCAGACACAGGCTAGGACTGAAAGGTTCAATGTGTCCAAAGCCTTTCTGGAGTGCAAGTTAGCAGAAGGCGCAGCAGTAGGACCACATGTAATCAAGATGGTTGGTTACACTCAGCGATTGGAGAAGCTGGGCTTCCCAATGGGCAAAGAGTTGGCCACTAACTTTATTCTTTCATCTCTTCCGCCTAGCTATGGGAACTTCATCTCGAACTACCATATGAATGGGACAGAGAAGGGTCTGAATTAACTGTGTGGTATGCTCAAGATAGCAGAGGTAGACATTAAGAAAAGCGCTAGTACCAGCCATGTGATGGCTGTACAGAACAAGCCTACTTTCAAGAAGAAGGGCAATTCTTGGAAGAAGAAGGGTAAGGCTGGAGTGTCCAAGCCAAACCCAGCGCCCAAGGCTAAAGCTGGACCTGCTCCAGATAAAGAGTGCTTTTACTGTCATGAACTTGGTCACTGAAAGAGAAACTGCAAGCAGTACCTAGCTTCGTTGAAGAATGACGGAAGTAAGAGTACTTCTACCTCAGGTACGCTTGTTGTTAATGTTATAGACAACATATTTCTCGCTGATACAATTATTAATTCTTGGGTATTTGATACCGGATCGGTTGCTCATATTTGCAATTCGATGCAGGGAATGATAAGAAGTAGAAGCGTGGAAAGAGGAGAAGTTAATTTCCGCGTGGGCAATAATGCAAGAGTTGCTGCGTTGACCGTCGGGACGATGCAACTCCACCTCCCATCAGGATTTATTATGGAGTTGAATAATTGTTATTTTGTTCCTAGTTTAAGTCGAAACATTTTGTCTCCTTCATGTTTGTTGAAGGATGGTTATTCATTTGCAAGTGAAAACAATGGTTGTGTGATCTCTAAGAATAACATGTTTATGGCTTTTGCACCCATTGTGAATGGATTATTTGTTTTAAATGTTGATGGTTCACCTGTCTGTAATGTAAGTGCTAAAAGGCCTCGGCCTAATGATTTGAGTCCTACCTACTTGTGGCATTGTCGTTTGGGTCATATAAGTGAAAAGCGCATTAAGAAGCTCCATTCTGATGGACTTCTAACTTCGTTTGATTTTGAATCATACGAGACATGTGAGGCTTGCTTGCTAGGCAAGATGACCAAGACGCCTTTCACAGGATTTCCTGAGAGAGCAGTAGACTTGTTGGAACTCGTACATAGTGATGTATGCGGACCAATGAGCACGACGGCTAGAGGAGGATTCCAATACTTCATAACTTTCACTGATGATTTTAGTAGATATGGCTATGTCTACTTGATGAGGCACAAGTCTGAAACCTTTGAAAAGTTCAAGGAATTTCAGAATGAAGTTGAAAATCAGCGTGGCAAGAAAATTAAGGCCTTACGATCTGATCGTGGAGGCGAGTATTTGAGCCACGAGTTTAGCAATCATCTAAAGAGTTGCGGAATTGTTCCACAACTTACGCCGCCTGGAACACCTCAGAGAAACGGTGTGTCCGAGCGACGTAATCGAACTTTGTTAGACATGGTTCGATCAATGATGAGCCAGTCGGACCTACCGTTGTCATTTTGGGGATACGCTCTAGAAACAGCAGCTTTCACACTTAATAGGGTACCATCTAAATCCGTAGTTAAGACACCATATGAGATATGGACTGGAAAGGTTTCTAGTTTGTCTTTTCTAAAGATTTGCGGATGTGAAGTGTTTGTCAAGCGACTTCAGTCGGACAAGATCACACCCAAGTCGGATAAGTGCATTTTCGTGGGATATCCAAAGGAAACTTTGGGATATTATTTCTACAACCGATCAGAAGGCAAAGTGTTTGTCGCTCGGAACGGGGTTTTCCTAGAGAAAGAGTTTCTCAAAGGAGAAAAGAGTGGAAAGACAGTGCATCTTGAAGAAGAGTTCAAGATGAGCCGATCGGGCAAGAATCAATGAGTGATGCTAACGTAGCAGAACAAGTTGAGATACCCATGGCAAGAGAAGCACCGCCACAACTACGAAGGTCGGCAAGGCTCCGCGAAATGCGGGAAATATTATTGTTGGACAATGATGAGCCTGCGACATATGCAGAAGCGATGATGGACCCAGACTCCGAAAAATGGCAGAGTGCCATGCAATCCGAAATAGAGTCCATGGGAGACAATCAAGTTTGGAACTTGGTTGTCCCGCCTGATGGTGTTAAAGCCATAGAGTGCAAGTGGATCTATAAGAAGAAAAAGGACATGGATGGAAATGTTCACATCTATAAAGCACGACTTGTCGCAAAAGGTTTTCGACAAGTTCAAGGAGTTGACTACGACGAGACCTTCTCGCCCGTCGTGATGCTTAAGTCAATTCGGATTATTCTAGCTATAGCTGCATATTTCGATTATGAGATATGGCAGATGGATGTCAAGACAGCTTTCTTGAATGGAAACCTAGATGAGGACGTGTATATGATACAGCTCGAGGGTTTTGTCGATCCGAAAAATGCTGGAAAGGTATGCAAGCTTCAGAGATCCATTTATGGATTGAAGCAAGCATCTAGGAGTTGGAACATTCGTTTTGATGAAGTGGTCAAAGGGTTTGACTTCACCAAGAACGAAGAAGAGTCTTGTGTTTACAAGAAGGTTAGTGGGAGCTCTGTAGTATTTCTAATCTTATATGTGGATGACATATTACTGATTGGAAATAACATTCCTATGCTTGAGTCCGTAAAGACTTCACTGAAAAATAGTTTTTCGATGAAGGACTTAGGGGAAGCGGCATATATTCTGGGTATTAAGATCTATAGAGATAGATCGAGAAGGCTTATAGGTTTAAGCCAAGATACTTACATTGACATAGTGTTGAAGCGGTTCAGCATGGAAGAGGCAAAGAAAGGGTTCTTGCCTATGTCACATGGCATACATCTCAGCAAGACTCAGTGTCCTTCGACTGCTGATGAGCGGGATCGCATGAGTAGAGTGCCATATGCCTCGGCTATTGGATCTATCATGTATGCAATGATAAGTACTCGCCCAGATGTTTCATATGCGCTAAGTATGACAAGCAGACACCAATCTGATCTAGGTGAGAGTCACTGGACAGCGGTGAAAAACATTCTTAAGTACTTGAGAAGGACTAAAGATATGTTCCTCGTCTATGGAGGTGAGGAGGAGCTCGTTGTAACAGGTTACACCGATGCTAGTTTCCAAACCGACAGAGATGATTCAAAGTCACAATTAGGATTTGTGTTCATGCTAAATGGTTGTGCTGTTAGTTGGAAGAGTTCCAAGCAGGAGACGGTGGCCGATTCTACGACAGAAGCCGAGTACATCGCGGCTTCGGAAGCCCCGAAGGAAGGTGTTTGGATAAGGAATTTCCTAATTGAGCTTGGTGTGTTCCCGAATGCGTCCAGCCCATTGAATCTCTACTGTGATAACAATGGGGCAATTGCGCAAGCAAAGGAGCCAAGGAACCACCAGAAGAACAAACACGTAATGCGGCGATTTCATCTCATTCGAGACTTCGTTAACCGGGGTGAGATCAAGATATGCAAAATACACACGGATCTGAACATTTTTGATCCGTTGACAAAACCACTCCCGCAGGGTAAGCATGATGCGCATGTAAGAGCTATGGGTATTAGGTACCTTCTAGATTGACTATAGTGCAAGTGGGAGACTGTTGGAGGTATGCCCTAGAGGCAATCATAGAGATGATGATATTTCATTTGTATCCATGATTTGTATGTTGTGTTCATTGAATATCCATTTAAGGCTACTTTAATTGATTTGTAATTATGTGAATTGTATGTGAAACTCTTTACTTGTATGGTTATTCTAAAGTTGTCCCTGGTCGGAGTTCATGTGAGGACACACATGAATATTAGACTAGCACATGTATTAGTTGATGACTATGTTTCACAAGTCATGGATATGGAGATGTTGAACTAATAATGTGGACACATGTGGAGACATGTGCTAGGACTGACCCAACACGAGAAGTAGTTCTCTCTTTAAACAACATATACGCTTTGTCCTTAGACCTGAGATTGTCGCATGTATTCTAGATGTGGATCGACCTACTTAGGGGCTATCAAATGCTACGCCATAACAGGGTAGTTATAAAGGTAGTTTTCGGGTTTGTCAAGAAGCATGCTATAAGACATGGTCAATCAAGATGGGATTTGCCCCTCTCTGATTGAGAGTGATATCTCTGGGGCCCTCGAGTGATCGGATCCGAAAATGCATGGCCATGCTACGTACGGTTAAGAGTTAACCTACAAAGGGATTCCGAATCACAGGATCGAGAAAGAGCGGTCGGCTTGAAGCTAGACCAAATATCGTGAGGCAAAGGGAATAGCATGTATATTATGTTGTGATGGTTCGTCTGATATGATCTTCGTGTACGTATAAGAGTTGGCACATCTTGCTAGAGGCCGCTACCGACTATTGGGCCGAGTAGGAGTACTCGGGCCATGTCTATACGTATCCGAGCCCATAGGGTCACACACTTAAGGGGCTGGAAGCCCAATTCGGATCTGATCCGAGTTGAATTAGGTTTAGGAGTACTAATAGGCCTCGGACCCAGAGGCCCGTCAGGAACCTCTATAAATAGAGGGGTGGGGGCGCCCTAGGGTTTACACCTTTTTGGCGAAACACACCTGCCCCGCCTCCCACGCCCTCGCCTGTTGCAACTCGCGGATCTAGCAGTCCGGCTTGCGACGCTTCCTCCCTGCACGTGTGGATACCTTGGAGGTGTTGCGCCTGCAACACTTGGACGAGCCGCCGACGAGCCACCGACGAGCCACGACGAGCCGCGGCACCGGAGGCGATCTTGCTGCATGTGGACGAGCTGCTGAGGAGCTGCTGGACGTGATCGACTACGTACGACTACGTGATCGTCTTCACTGCATCGACGTATATCTACATCTTCCGCACCAGTAGTGCGTCGAGTGGTAATCCCGTGATCCTTATATGGCAGTTCTTTCTGGTTATACGCGGTAGAATTTTTTGAATTACGCTAGTGTAGCCTACCTCGTATCCCAACAGGAGAGCCCATCAACAACCCCAAGTTGCTCGTTATGAGGACTTCTTGAGCAGGTAGCCTCCTTTGTTCTAGAAGACACAAGACCCGCTCGACGCCGACGCCTGGGTTCGTACGATCGAATCCAAGTTCGAGCTCCTCACCGCCCCGTGCCTCGACAATAACAAGGCCCGGTTTCCACCCGACTTTGGTGGGATCACTACCATGCTATGTTGTCGACCGACCATGCTGTCAGCTGAAACGAGTTCAAGACCGCGTTCAGAGGGCATCACATTCCAGAAGGTCTTCTAGAACGCAAGCTCAACGAGTTCCTGGCCCTTACCCAAGGAAATCGAGACGTCCTGCATTATGCGCAGGCCTTCAATGATCTGTGCTGGTACGCTAGGTACCATGCGGACACAGATGAGAAGAAGCGGGACAGGTTCCGCAGAGGGCTAAGCTTGGAGCTTAGAGAGAGGTTAAACCCGATAAGGGTGGATACATACAACGAGTTGGTCAACTTGGCCATATCACAAGAGGACTGCATGAAGGCTCTGGCAGCCGAGAGGAGGAGGAAAGCTCCACTGCCAACGCCCAGCCCACCTGCACAGCGTTTCAGAATGGTTCCCCCACAGGCACCCAGCCGACCCTAGCAGTCAGGAAGATGGGTTGCCCGACCCCCACTAGCAGCAGCACTTCGTTATCCGGGATTTCCACCTCAGGCACCGCGACCGACCCCACCGCCGCCACCGCGTCCTGCAAATGGTAATCGCTGCTTCACCTGCGGCAATGTGAGGCATTTCGCCAAGGACTGCCCCAGAAATCAGAATTAGCGCCCCGGGCAGAGCAATGCAATGCTCAACAAAGGGAAGAGGCCCAAGATGCAAGTTCGTCAAGGTCGGCTGAACTTCACCAACGCCGCAGAGCTTCCTGAAGGTGCACCGATAATGACGGGTTCCTTTCTGATTCACAACTTTTCTGCTTTGGTTTTGTTTGACTCAGGAGCCTCACATAGTTTTATCGGAAGAAAGACTAGTGACGAATATGGGTTACAGGAATGCCAAACAAGAGGATCTTTAAGGATATCCACCTCGGGTGGGGTAATCACATCGGATAGGATGAGTGTCAATGTGCCTATCCAGCTAGGCCAAAACCTTTTTAAGGAGAATCTTGTTATCCTTGATCTAGAGGGGATTGATGTCATCCTAGGGATGGATTGGATGACCAGACACCAGGTTGTGCTAGATGTTCCAGCCTGAGCTATCCATGTCAACTCACCCCACCAAGGCCCCTCTGTTATCCAATTGCCTCGCCAAGAAGATGTGAATTCTTGTGCGTATCCCGCAATTGAGACCCAACCGAAGGACATCCCTGTAGTCTGTGAGTACCCCGACGTGTTTCCCGATGACTTGTCGGGCATGCCGCCCAATAGAGATGTGGAGTTTTCCATAGAGTTGATCCCCGGCACCGCCCCTATCTCCAAAAGACCTTACCGGATGCCACCCGCTGAGCTGGCCGAGTCAAAAACCCAGTTGAGGGATCTGTTGGAAAAAGGCTTCATCCGACCCAGTACTTCACCTTGGGGTTGCCCAGCCCTGTTTGTGAACAAGAAGGACGGGAGTCTACGCATGTGTGTGGACTACCGACCCCTCAATGCGGTGACTGTTAAGAACAAGTACCCACTTCCCCGCATTGATGTTCTGTTTGATCAGTTAGCTGGAGCAAGAGTATTCTCCAAGATCGATCTTCGTTCCGGTTACCACCAAATCAAGATCCGACCCTGTGACATTCCCAAGACTGCCTTCTCCACTAGATGTGGACTCTACGAGTACCTGGTCATGTCTTTTGGACTCACCAATGCACCCGCCTATTTCATGTATCTCATGAATTCGGTGTTCATGCTCGAGTTGGACAAGTTTGTGATGGTGTTCATTGATGATATCCTAGTGTACTCGAAGAACGAAGAAGAACATGCCGATCATCTTCATGTGGTTCTTTAATGGTTGAGAGATCATCAGCTCTATGCCAAGTTCTCTAAGTGTGAATTTTGGTTAGATTGTGTCAAGTTCTTGGGACACACTATCTCTCGGAATGGCATAGCCGTTGACCCCAGCAAGGTACAGGAAGTCATGGACTGGAAGCCTCCCACCTCAGTTCACCATATCCGAAGTTTCCTTAGACTAGCAGGCTACTATCGACCTTTCATACCGGATTTCTCCAAGATAGCTAAGCCGATGACTGAGCTGCTGAAGAAAGAGGTCAGATTTGTGTAGAATGATAAGTGTGAAGAAGCCTTCAAGACCCTGAAGCACTTGCTGACCTCAGCCCCGATTTTGGCTCAACCCGACCCTTCTAGGCCGTTTGACGTGTACTGTGACACCTCTGGCACTAGACTTGGGTGTGTTCTTATGTAAGACAACCGAGTCATTGCCTATGCCTCACGGGCGTTACGACCTCATGAGCTGAACTACCCGACCCATGATCTTGAGTTGGCAGCAGTGATTCATGCCTTAAAGATATGGAGACACTATCTGATGGGCACCCACTGTAACATCTACACCGACCACAAGAGCCTCAAGTACATTTTCACTCAATCCAACCTCAACATGCACCAAAGAAGATGGTTGGAGTTGATAAAGGATTATGACTTGGAAGTACATTATCACCCCGGCAAGGCCAACGTAGTGGCAGATGCTCTTAGCCGCAAGACCCTTTGCAATTGCTTGATGGCAAACAACTTCACCGAGACTCTGTGTCATGAGATGGGAAAGTTTAGTTTGGAAATTTTTTTTCCCAGGGAACCCTTAGCCATGTATCTCTTGAGTCTGTCCTGGAAGACCAAATCAGATCAGCACAATTAGAGGATGCAGAAGTGAGGCGAATCAAAAGGAAGATTTCATTGAAGGATGAAGGGTATAAGCATTTCTGACAGGATGAGAATGGGAAAGTGTATTATGGAAACCGACTTGTTGTACCATCCGACCCCAACCTTAGGAAGCAAATCCTAGATAAAGCTCATCTCCCCAAGTTCTCAATCCATCCTGGCAGCAATAAAATGTATCATGATCTCAGTCAAATCTTTTGGTGGAGTGGAATAAAGCCAGAGATTGCACGGTATGTTTCAGAATGTGACACCTGTCAATGTGTCAAAGCCAACCATTTAAAGGTAGCGGTTACCCTGCAGCCCCTACCTATTCCCTCCTGGAAATGGGAAGACATCAGCATGGATTTTATTATTGGATTACCCCTTACATCGCAGCGGCATGACTCCATTTGGGTAATTGTGGATCGTCTTACCAAGTCTGCCCACTTCCTTCCTGTCCACACCACCTACACGGCCAAGAAGTATGCGGAGTTGTATCTTGACTGCATTGTTTCCCTGCACGGTGTGCCTACGACGATCATCTCTGATCGAGGAGTTCAGTTTGTAGTGCGTTTTTGGGAACAGCTACAAGCATCACTGGGCACCAAGCTCATTCGTAGCTCGACTTATCACCCTCAAACCGATGGTCAGACCGAAAGGGTAAATCAAATACTTGAAGACATGTTGAGAGCTTGTGTCATCCATTATGACAAAAATTGGGATAAGTGCTTACCATTGGCAGAGTTCTCCTACAATAATAGCTACCAGACTAGCTTGAAGATGGCACCATTTGAAGCCCTATATGGTCAGAAATGTTGGACACCGTTGAATTGGTCACAAGCTGGAGAAAGACAAACCTATGGCCCTGACTTAGTGGTAGAAGCAGAAGAACAGGTGAAGGTAATTCAAGCGAATCTCAAAGCCGCGCAATCTCGACAGAAGAGTTACTCCGACAGGGGAAGAAGACCCCTGCAGTTTGATATTGGTGATCATGTGTATCTTCGAGTCTCCCCGACCAAAGGAGTGCAACGGTTTGGAGTAAAAGGAAAATTGGCTCCCCATTACATTGGCCCTTATGAGATTGTGGAAATTTGTGGACCCATTGCTTACCGAATCCAGCTTCCTGAACAGCTTTCGGCCATACATGATGTTTTCCATGTCTCCCAGCTGAAGAAATGTGTCCAAGTCCCAACCGAGATCTTAGAACAAGGGCAACTTCAAATCGAGCCCGACCTGACCTATGCTGAGTACCCGGCCAAAGTTCTTGACTGCAAGGAGAGGCATACCCGACGACAAGTGGTGAAAATGTACAAGATACTATGGAATAACTACACAGAGGATGAAGCAACATGGGAGACAGAAGAGTATCTGAACAAGTATTTCCAAGGTTTTCTTTCCAGCCAAGGAGGTAAGGACTACACACCCCCATTGGTTACCCCTACACCCGAATCTCGGGACGAGATTCTTTTTAAGGGGGGTAGGCTGTAACGACCCTGGTCAAATCTTTCAAGTTAATCTTAATCCGAGTCCCTGATCCCGCTGACTCAGCTTCCCCGAGCTCAAGTGCTCAACCTCCAGTTCCGGTCCCGACCCCTGAAAACCCGACCCCTTTCCGCCGGTTCCCAGCTCCGACCCTTGAAGACCCAAACCCACCCCGCTGGATCCTTCTAAGTCTCACCAACAGTGTCTTCTTTCAATCTGGAGCAGAGAATAAACCGAGACTGACCGGTGGACCCGCAAATCTTTTTCCCCGGGATCTCCCGAGGTAGACGCACTCGAGCGGCCTGCACCACATCAGAGCTCCCCTGCCGCGTGGCTCAACTCCTCCGACCCTCGCCGCTCCGCCCAGTCGCCAGCCGTGACCAGATGGATTCTCGCGCCTTCCTCCCCAATCACAGCGGAAGCCCCTCTGCAACCTTTCTGCAGCGCCCCGCCTTGCTCGCGCTCTCGCCGACCGCGCCTTGGTGCTCCGTCGCCACTGTGGCAGAGCTTTGCCGCCTGCTGCATCAAACCACGTCACGGCTCGCGCCCATCATCACCTCACCGGACCCCGGCTGCAAGGCCCGATGCCTTCCGGCTTTTCCGTCGCCTCTCCACAGTCGCGCCGCCCCAAATGCGCTATGCGATGATTCCTCCTTCGCCAACCCCGACCCCAGCCGGAACAGCTCCTTTTCCGCCTTGCCAGAACTGCGCCCCGGCAAACCGCTGCTTCGTGCTCGCCCGCGCAGCTGCTGCCCGCCTATCTTTTCACCGATTGCAACCTCGCTTATAGCACCGTTTCCCCTGTCACACCCATCAGATCCGCCGCTCGACGACGCTCGCCTCCACCAAATCTCAACCCCGGCAAAACCGCGCCTGCGTCGTCCTGTCTCCAGTGCCCAATGGCTTAAGGCGTCATCTCTGAAGTCCTGTTCCGCCGCCCATCGCTGCTCAATCGCCGCCATGGCAGCGCACTCCATCTCTTTTTCTTCCCAGTCTTCGTGCTGCTCCAACCCTCTCTCTTCCGCGCAGCTATAAAGGGGCATGCCAGAGTCCTACCGGAGTTCCCTTTGCCATCGCTGCCTTACCGCCTTGTTTCTCTATTTCGTGCTTGAGCGCTGCCACCTAAGTTCCTGAGGGACTCTCCTCTCCGCTCAACACCCGCCTTTCCCAATCTACCCAGCCGCTTGCTCCTCCGCGCTGTGCTAGAGCTTGCTTGTTGTCCACAAGAAGCACCGCCGCCACCGGAGTACCGCCGGACATCACCACTGCCCCAGGTCATAGTGCTTCAGTCCTTCCGCCCAAGTCCGCTCCTTCGCGATCCCAAAGCTTCACCTATAAACCGAAGGTAAGCTGCCGATCCCTTTTTCGTCTCGCCCGACCCTGTCTGTTCGTCTGACCCCTTTTTCCGTCTCGCCCGACCCTCTCTGTTCGTACGACCCCTTTTCCGTCTCGCCCGACCCTCTCTGTTCGTCCGACTCCTTTTCCGTCTCGCCCGACCCTCTCTGTTCGTCCGACCCCTTTTCCGTCTTGCCCGACCCTCTCTGTTCGTCCGACCCCTTTTCCGTCTTGCCCGACCCTCTCTGTTCATCCGACCCCTTCTCCGCCTCACCCGAGGACTCGGCTATGTCCTTTCCTTGACCCGAGGGTATATGTGTAAAAAAATCAGGGACTCCTCTGCGCTAAGTCTGAGGACCCCCAGCACAGCTATTCCTCTAGTCTAAGGGTCAGATCATAAGTTTCTTCCCATCCGACCCTTTTATCTTGCTCTCCACCAACTCAAGTAAACTTCCCCACTTTTTTCTGTAGCTTTGCTACAAGTTTCTGGTTTAAAATTTGCAAGTGTTGCTGTTGAAATAACCATCTAAGTGCTGACTCCTGCATTTGCATTCGTGTAGAGCTAAATCTCGCCGACGGCGTCTACGAACTGCATCCGGTGCCAGAAGATGGGGCAGTAGCTGAGCCGCCGACCGCAGGAGCTGCAGCAGAACCCTCAGAGGACCAGTTTCCCTTCCCTCCGCTTGAAGGCAAGCCCCGGAGCATGAACCCGTTTCCTCTAAACTTACCCATGCCTTCCTTTGTTTGTATGTGCATTTACGTTACATGAGTTGTTTGAAACCTTAGATGCATGACATAGTTCCTTTGAGCTGCACACTAGTTGTTGAGTCCGAGTAGTTGCTTTGCTTAATAGGACTCGGTAAAAGTTGAGTGATTTCCTGTCACTCGCGAGTTATAGGGGTTGGTTGTTCTCCTTCTGGGTACAACTATAAGGACGATGGACGGGGCAGGGCCCGGTGAACTCTTTTGGTGGTCGGTGGTTTGCCCTGTCTGTCTATATGAAGTTGCTAAGGTCGAAAAGTGTTGGTGTTCGTGATCAAGTGTTTGAAAGTACTAATCTCATACCTAGTATGGGATGGGGAAGCCTAGTACCTGATTGAACTAGGGCGTGGCTTATACCCCTGTTGTCCCTGGAACGAGGTTCCCATGGTGCATCATGTGGGTGCAAGTGCAGTCACAGTACGGTAGAGGCCGGGACTGTGGAGCATTGCATGCCAAGGGAAGTTTGGACCTGACATGTGCCAGGGAATTGATGGGGACGGCCGACACAGGAAGCGACCCTTGTGGTGCGTGGATGTCGTGAGATTAGGTTCGCCATGCATGGTTAAGAAACCCGAATCGATTCGTCTGCCTCTCACAGTTTGAGACTACTTGATCGCTATGCTACACTGAGTAAAGATGGAACACGATGATGATATGAACTCGATGCTTGTTCTATGCTTTGTTGTTGGAAACAATGGTTGTTTAGCGTAAGTCGCCAACATAGACTGGTTAATGAACTTAGAACTTGAGCTAAAACTTGAAAGCAAGGACCCACTGTAGTCGCTTTTGGCAGACAAAACCCCTCAGCCAAAGAGCCTTGCATGTCTATAAGTGGTGGAGTAGTTTACCACTGGTCGGTTAAGTCTTGTTGAGCTTAGCAGCTCAGCCTTGTTTGTGGCTTTCTTTTCAGGTGAAGTCGCCGCTCCTGAGCTTGTTCCCGTTGGCACTTGGCCGCCCCAGCTCCCTCCGGGTTGGACGGTCGAGTGGGATCCCTCCTCGGACGGTGAGGAAAGGGATCACTGATGTCCTGATCGACCTCATCAAGGACGTCCGACACTGACGAGTAGCTTCCGCTGTTTTATTTTTCCGCTGCTTTTGAACCTTGTAAAACTCTGATTTTCGTTTTGATGTTGAACTAAATGGTCAAAAATTTTTAACTCAGTGGACTTGTTGTATTCTCTGGAACCGCTCACCTTCGTGTGAGTTTGCTAACTCGGTCCTATTAAAGTGGTTAAATCGGATGAAATCTGATGGCACTTCGTGTTAACTTGACTAAGGCATGAGTGTCGCGTGTTAGGCGAACTTAACCATGCTTTAATCAAGCTAATCCAAGGTGGGACACCACATATATACATGCTTGTGGCGGATCCACTTCGGATTAGCTTGATTAAACAGGGTTAAGTCGCCTAACGTGCG
>NC_028450.1:17470877-17599899 GCF_000263155.2 Setaria italica | reverse complement strand
GTTTTAGCTCCGGTTCTAAGTTCATTATCCGGTCTAAGTTTTGCAACCTATTCTAAGCAATCATAGAACCATCCAAAGGGCATATACATCATCAACAAAACCATGTCATCATCAGATTCCTTATTTACTCAGGGTGACATAGCGATCAAGCAGTCTCAAACTGTGAGAGGCAGACGAATCGATTCGAGTTTCTTAACCATGCATGGCGAACCTAATCTCACGACATCCGTGCACCACAAGGGCCGCTTCCTGTGTCGGCCGTTCCCATCAATTCCCAGGCGCGTGTCAGGTCCAAACTTCCCTTGGCATGCAATACTCCACAGTCCCGGCCTCTACTGTACTGTGACCGCACTTGCACCCACATGATGCACCATGGGAACCTCGTTCCAGGGACAGCAGGGGTATAAGCCACGCCCTAGTTCAATTAGGTACTAGGCTTCCCCATCCTATACTAGGTATGAGATTAGTACCTTCAAACACTTGATCATGAACACCACCGCTGTCGGGCCTTAGCAAGTTCATAGACAGACGGGGCGATCAACCGACCACCAAAGAGTTACCTCAAACCCTGCCCCGTCCATCGTCCTTATAGTTGTAACAGAAGGAAGACAACCAACTCCTACAACTCGCAAGTGATAGGAAATCACTCGACTTGTACCGCTTCCTATTTAAGCAAGCAGCTACTCGGTCCAACAGCTAGTGTTCAGATCATGGGATCTAGGTTATGCACCTAGGGTTCCAAACAACTCCTATACGTAAATGCACAAGCATGATAAAGAAGGCATGCGCAAGTCTGGTAAAACAAACACATGGTTTTCATGCAACCGGGGCTTGCCTTCAAGCGAGAAAGGAGGAAGCTGCTCTTCGGCTTGGGCGGCTTCGGCTTCTGGGAGCAGGAGCTCAGCTACACTGTCGTCTTCTGGCGCCGGGTGCAGCTCGTAGTAGCTGTCGACGAGACGTAGCTCTTCACGAATGCAATGCATTAGTTAGCATTTAGACGGTTAAATCAACAGCAACACTTGCAAGTCTGAGCCCAGAGACTTGCGACAAGCTACAGGAGGGTAGGGAGGTTCAAAGGAGTTGATGGAGATCCAGAGGTAAGGGTCGGAGGAAAGGAACTTATGATCTGACCCTTAATCTAGAGGATTTGATGTACCAGGGGTCCTCAGACTCAATGCTGAAAGGTCCCCAAGTTTTACACCTACACCCTCGGTTCAAAGAAAAAGATACAGCCGAGTCCTCGGGCGAGGTGCAAAAGGGTTGGCGGAACAGACAGGGTCGGGCGAGACGGAACCGAGGTCGGGCGGATAAGAGGGGTCGGGCGAAGCGGACAAGGGTCGGACGAGGTGGAAAAGGGGTCGGACGAGCAGAAGGGTCGGACGAGACGGAAAAGGTCGGCAGCTTACCTTCGGATCACAAGGGAAGTTTGGGGTCGGGAAGGAGCAGACTTGAGCGGAAGGACTGAAGCACTAAGACTTGGGGGGGGGTGATGTCCGGCGGTGCTCCGGCGGCGGCGGAGCTTCTTGTGGACAACAAGCAGCTTTAGCACAGCGCGGAGGAGCAAGCGGCTGGGTGGATTGGGAAGGGCGGCTGGGGAGCGGAGAGGAGAGTTCCTCAGGGACTGAGGCTGTAGCACTTTGAGCTCGAACAGGGAGCAAGAGAAATGGCAGCTAGGGCAAGGGGAACTCCAGCGGGGCTTGCGCATTCCCTTTTATAGCGGCGCGGGAGTGAGAAAGGGGGCGGCGCGAAGGCCGGGGAAGAAGCAATGGATTGCTCTGCCCGAGCGGCAATTGAGCATCGAGGGCGGTGGAGCAGGACTCCGGGGATGGCGCCGGCGGTCATTGGGCACTGGCGTCAGGGCGGCGCAGGCGGGGACTTGCCGGTGGTTGAGTTTTGGCGGATGTGGGCGTCGTCGTGCGGTGGATATGATGGATGTGACAGCGGGAATGGCGCTAGAAGCGAGGTTGCTCAGGCGAGAGGTCAGGCGGCCTGCTGCTGCGCGGGCGAGCACGAAGCAACACTCTGTCGGGGCGTAGATCTGGCAAGGCGGAAAGGAGCTGTCGCGGCCAGGGCCGGGGTTGGCGGAGGAGGAATCGTCGCGTAGCGCGGACCTGGGCGGTGCGACTGTGAAGGGGCGACGGAAAAACTGGGAGACATCGGGACTTGCAGCCGGGGGTCCAGCGAGGTGATGATGGGCGCGAGCGACGAGGTGCTGCAGAAAAAGTTGTAGAGGGCTTCCACTGCAATTGAGGAAAGGGGGCGTGGGAATCCACCTGGTTGCGGCCGGCGACGGGGCGGAGCGGCGGGTGTCGGAGGAATTGAGCCACGCGGCGGAAAAGCACTGAAGCGAGCATGCCACTCGAGTGCGTCTGCACCAGGAGATCTGGGAAAAAGATTGCGGGTCCACCGGTCAGTCTCGGTTGGTCCACTGCTCAGATTGAAAGGAGGAGGTGTTGTGGGAAGACTTAGAAGATCTGGCGGGGTGGGTTGGGGTCGGCAAGGTCGGAACTGGGGAAATGGCAAGGAGGGGTCGGTTCTCAGGGGTCGGGACTAGACTGGAGGTTGAGCACTTAGGCTTGGAAAAACTAAGACAGGTGATCAGGGGCTCGGATTAAGATTGACGCGAAGGATTTTTGTCCGAGGCCATCACAATGCTATTCCATTTGCCTCACGATATTTGGTCTAGCTTCAAGCCGACCGCTCTTTCTTGATCCTATGATTCGGAATCCCTTTGTAGGTTAACTCTTAACCGTACGTAGCATGGCCATGCATTTTCGGATCCGATCACTCGAGGGGCCCAAAGATATCACTCTCAATCAGAGAGGGGCAAATCCCATCTTGATTGACCATGTCTCATAGCATGCTTCTTGACAAACCCGAAAGCTACCTTTATAACTACCCTGTTACGGCGTAGCGTTTGATAGCCCCTAAGTAAGTCGATCCACATCTTGAGTAAATGTGACAATCTCAGGCTAAGGACAAAGCGTATATGTTGTGTAAAGAGAGAACTACTTCTCTTGTTGGGTCAGTCCTAGCACGTGTCTCCACATGTGCCCATATTATTAGTTCAACATCTTTATATCCATGACTTGTGAAACATAGTCATCAACTAATACATGTGCTAGTCTAACATTCGTGTGTGTCCTCACATGAACTCCGACTAGGGATAACTTTAGAATAACCATACAAGTAAAGAGTTTCACATACAATTCACATAATTGCAAATCAATTCAAATAGCCTTTAATGGATATTCAAGGAACACTATAAATCATGGATACAAATGGAATATCATCATCTCTATGATTGCCTCTAGGGCATACCTCCAACAGACAGAGACTTCAATTGATACAAATACTTCCACAAATTGAAATGGTGGAAAGGCCCAAGTACGTCTCGCACAGATGAATGAAGACGGCGATATCCAAAATCGAGTTGGGATTAAGATGTACTAGTTTGATATTGTAGTAGTTGAGAAGACCACGGAAGAAGTTCCCGCAAGGGATCCTGAATCCACGCTAAAAAAAGGATGCGAAGACCATCGTCTCCGTCTTGTCCTCACTAGGGAATTCCTGCCCGGTGGTCGCCTTCCACTCGAGCAGCGCCTTGGGTCCCAGGAGACCCCGGTCGACGAGTGCCTGAATGCGCTCCTCCGTCATCACGGACTTCACCCAAACTGAGGATGGATCTAGTGCTTGGGTGGCAACAGAGAAGTGCGCATCAGCAGATTGGAAAACATGGCGATGCGGACTAGGGTTCACGGATGCTCGGGGCCTTGGCGCCTATTTCTGGTCGGCGCACCTCCATGGCTCGGCCAGTCCTCGTACTCGGGGGCTTGGCGCCTATTTTAGGTCGACGCGCCTTCGTGGCTCGGCCTGTCCTCGTACTCGGGGGCTGGGCGCCTATTTCAGGTCGGCGTGCCTCTGTGGCTTTACCAGTCCTCGCGCTCACGCTCGGGTGCTGGGCGTCTATTTCTGGTTGGCGCGCCTCCGTGGCTCTGCCAGTCCTCGTACTCAGGGCTAGGCGCCTATTTCAGGTCGGCGTGCCTCCGTGGCTCTGCCAGTCTTCGTACTCGGGGGCTGGACGCCTATTTTGGGTCGGCGTGCCTTTGTGGCTTCGCCTATCCTTGTGCTCGGGCACTAGGACTTGCTTCTGGGATCAATTTTTCCTTCCTTTTTGACCATTGGACCGATTATACTAATCACTTCAATGCTCGGGGGCTACTCCATGGATGCCTGCCATCCATAAACTCGGCACTCGACTTCGCTCTACTCGTATGGCTCTACGTTCGCTCGGATTTTTTTTCTTTTTTGAGCATTGCGCAGCCTCTCCGTCACTATGATGCCATCGCAGCTTCAGCCGACCACATTCCAAGCTTCGCTGTGGTGTCCTCAGGTTCTTGTTCGCCTACACATCGCTCGGCGGCTTGAGGGATATGTGTACCCCATGGATCCCCACTGACCAGGATACTGACCGGTCCTGATAATTGGACCCACCCGATCGGAACGTGCGGGCCAAGGACGTGAAGATACTTGGAGCACAAGTTAAAGAGGTCGGGCGATTCAAATCAACCCGGATATTGCAGGATACTTGTTATAATCTGACTCAGATTGCTTTCCATGTAACAACCAATTAGATTAGATTCAAACCGACTTGTAACCCTAGGTCATCAGCCTATATAAGGCGGCTAAGGGTGCCTTTCGAGGGCATCCCATCAAACTATTTCACGCACCAGCGCAAAGCAATACAATGCATCAAATACAGGACGTAGGGTATTACTCTCCGGAGGCCTGAACCTGTCTAAACCTTCGTATTCTCATGATTACCTTCGAATTCTTGGTCTCGCAATCCTTCCCGCCTACAAATTAACCATTTGGATAACTCCCTAGTGGACTGCCAGGTTACTAAATTCGACAATTGACAGCAGCCACCGGTGTCCGACAATGGGGTTGCCGGCTTCAGTCGCGGTTCTACGTGAGCTGCAGTTGGAGATGTACGTGGGAATCGGAGGCCTTGGCGAAATAGATGCAAAAGAGGGGATGTCCGACAATGGATTGCATAGAGCCCTCATCTACGAGGGGATGCAGGCTGAACAGATGCAAATTAAAAAGGATGGTGAGATTGCATGAGCGGACCAACCATCCTCATCCTGGATCCGCCGGGTTTATCCCTGAGCAAAGCTCGATCAGAGCTTATCCTAGAGCCTACATCTAGGCGTATAGCTGCACCCGCGTCGTGCAGGCTACTGTAGCAGAAGCAACTGAGAATATACGTACGCGGCGGTGCAGGCTGAGCGAACACGCCCTAGGTTGCTGTCTTCGACCCGTCTCCTGGGTCCCAACGGATCACAATGCAACTTGTATCTAGGGTGCGTTTAGCAAATAATAGGAAGTGGTATAGGAAATGGTATGTGAATTAGTGGCGGGAGTTGATTGATGTAATTCATTTGGCAATATAATTTTTAGTTCCATTCCTTGTTTGTGTTTTGAAGCATTCCAAATTATGAGTCGTTTTAGCTTTTTTAGATTCTTATATATTTAGATATACCCTATATCTAGTGCATAACAAGAAGAGCCAAAACAATATATAATTTGGAACGGAGGAGTAAGAATTTAACTAATATATGTTGTTTGATGTTGGGATTTAGAGGTGGGAAATTATATCTGAAGTTATGAATGGTATGGATGCATCTATCTTCCGTTTAAAACAAATTCCTACCCCTCCCTTAGGAATCAATCCGCTAGGAAGTGATTGGTCGTCCCACTAAAATTTCCATATCCACCAAACAACCAATAGAATTTTAATCTCTCACATGAAAACTCCCTTATTACCCAGTGAGAACTTCCTTATTACCCTCCTAGCCGCTAGGGTTGAGGCTTAAAAAAAAAGAAGTCCAAGCGGATTCCCGACATCACGAGTAATTATATTTTCCTTTTAGGGTATGATTTTTTAAAAAGAATTTTTAGGATAAAGCACTGGAATACTAAATAAACTCATACAATTTTAAACAATTGGCAGATTAAAGATACATTACTGTCTAATGGCATATGTACAATACACGCTGAAACGTCCACAGCCAACCATATTGTTCAAAATCCGATGCACAAAGTCATCAGAATTGATGCTCCATATAGTGCAAAAGAGGAGTGCAGAGCACCCTGAAGATTAGTCTATGTCATATGAATCATCTAGAGACAAGAATTTATTCTTTTTATCTCCCAAGCAGACGGCGAGCTCGAGTGTTTGCTCCCTTTACCCTGAAGTTCAGCTCGTCATAATCCTTCTCTGCATCGCGCATTGCCTTTGTTTGCCTAAATCCAACGAATATAAAAGGAGATGTCAAACTCATGTCTGCATAAAGCCTTACAGGTTAAAGCAACAATGTTCAAACATAATTACATAAATACCATGCCACATAGTAATTTCACATTGGAGTCTGCAGATTACTTTATTCAGAAACATTCATTGTTATGGTATTAAAATAACCAAGAGACTACTGAAAGAGTGGCGGTTCTGTAGAGAAAGGCTCGCCCGACATGGTCACATACTTGCTATGCATCAAACCATATAATTTGCTAAAAATTAACAATACAACATAAAGTATAAGCATGAACTGACGTGTCCACAAGACAATATGGAAAAAAATTAGTGAAACAATGATGTTACCTCTCAATCTCAGAGCCCATGTCAACGGCCATCCCTTTCAGCTCGGTCAGTATGTCGCTTAGATCAGAAAGAGCGTCATCCTGCTTTGCCTTCTCCATCTACAAAGAAACAATCAGATGATTATGAAACACCGATGTACATCAGACACATCAAGATTTCATCATGAGAAGGAGCTGCATCAAGATCCACAAGTGTCTAAAATACCTCAACTTTCTCAAATGCTGATGTAGGTTCAGAACTAAATTCGGGCGCGTTCAATCGAGGCGGATGATCCGCCAGCCCTAATTTCTGCCTTTGCTCCAAATGACTGCCCTTTCTTATGAAGGAATCATCTGCATCCAAATTGTTGCATCCTTTTAGTCAAAAAAAGCACCATAGCCAATACCACGCAGTGCAAGTTTCATTTTTCAAGTTGTCATCTTGTAGTCTAGTTTAAGGTGGCAATAGAAATTACCTCTACTTAGCATAGGACCCCTGATTGTGCCGTTCTTCTTTGGCTTCCACTTCTTGGAAAATAGACCCCCAAGATCACCCAATAGCTTCTCACTCTGAAAAATGCATGAAAAACAAAAGGCATTTATTAAGCCCCTCTCACTGACATGTCCGCGATGTGCAAAGAAGCATCACGACTTGCAACTTGCAGTTACAAATTTAAAACAAAGTAGCATGCATGTTTACCATTAACGCTTTCAGGTTTTAACCCCCTCCCCCCTCTAGAAGCTAAAACTACTAATGAAGTTATTAGCCAGAATCCATAAAGTTCAGGATTTCTGGAACTGCCAAATTCTGGTTTGCAATTGGGAGTGCAGTGATTATCCCCTACTTAGCAGAATTAGGCTTCTGGTTTGCAATTGGGAATTCTGTGATTATCCCCTACTTCAGCAGAATTAGGCTCTAAAATACAAGAATTTCTTCATCCTGGTCAGCAATGTGTAAATGGAGCATCATAAACTTGCAAGCAATGTTAGTGCTTGCAGGTTTCGATTCCCCTCTGCAAATTAGTCAGTTATCACCACTGGTGGCACGAAGTTCCCTACTTGGAGTTGGAGTTCAGGTTTTCTGAAACTGTCTGCAATCTCTTTTTTTTTTGGGTAATTTTCTGCAATTGGGAGAACAGTCAGTATCCTCTCTTCAGGCGAATAGAACTAAGCTTGGTACAATCTCATCAACTAACGTCACATGGCAAATCAACCAGAAGAAATTTCTGTAGTTGTGGTTACCCTGGAGAGGTCCTGGTCGATGTCGACGGCCATCATGTGCGTGCGGTGGATCTGCTGCCCCTGCTGGTGGACGGTGACGAGGGTCTTGGACGCGGTATCCCTCATCCCCTCGGCTATCCTGACGCATCCCTGAGCCCGCCGCGTGGTCTCCTCGGCCTTGTGCGCCGCGTAGCCCTCCAGCTCCTGCACCGACTGGCCCTCCAGGCCGCCGGCGTCTCGGAAGTCGTTTCGGTAGTGGCTATTCCTCGGCGCCGCCGAGGAGGAGAAGAGCCCGCCCATGTCTTGGCCGCCGGCGCCGGCGCCGAAGAGGGAGTCCCGCTGTTCGGTCGGGGGCGGCACGGAGGAGGCCCGCGCCGGCCGCTGCTGCTGCTGCTTGTCGCCGTCGTCGGAGTCGGAGTCGAAAGGATTGGTGGCCTTCTTCTTGGATGCGAAGAAGGATCGCTTCCCGCTCATGGTGACTGAAATCTTGGTGCCGCGGCAGTTATCAACCGAGAAGGGCAGTTACTTTTCGGGGAAACTCCTGTTCCTGTGGAGAATTGGGCACCGAATTTCACCGTCATCATACATAATTCAAGAACACCATCATCCAAGAACGAAACAAGAATCCCCTCCAAAAAAGAAAGACTGGCGATTAAAGCAACAAGGATGAAATCAAGCACCTGGACGAAGCTAGGCAAGGTCCGAGGATCCGCGGGTGGGGATCGGGCAGGAGCACACCAGGAAGATAAGGAGTTCAAGGCACCTGCGGCAATATAACAGTGGGACAACGCGAAGAAGAGAATATAACAGTTGCACCTCGCTGATGCAAAAGAGGAGAAAGGGAGGAAGGAAGCAGTAAAAGCGAGGACCCGGTCGCGCGATCGCGTGCGTCTCATACCCATCCGGTCCTATGGCTCGTACGCACGCGGTTCTTGTTGGGAAAATTATTAACCGACGTGTTGATCGGCACGGCGGCGGCTGGGTCAAGGAAGGTCGGCACGGGTGCGAGAGTGCGAGGAAAACTGATTGCTAGTCTCAGCGTGGAATTGGTTGGCAAAGTTTTGTTTAATCGCGGCTGTTTCTTTCTTTGACAGAAGGAAGCACCCGGGAAACTGTCCAATTTTAAGGTTTTTTTGGGTAGCAATTAAAGATGGACGTGGTTGAATCTCGGAGTGAATCACAACTGCACTCCTCTATGTCAAATTATACGTCGTTTTAATTTTTTATGTACATAAATATTTATAGATGCATTAAAAATCTATAAATTTAGGAAAATTAAATAATTTATAATTTGAAATAGAGGGAGAATACAAGTTGTACATGGCACCATATTATCAATTTAAATATTTAATTAGATGCTGATCCGTGGTGCCCAATGGATATTACGGGTCGATCTAATTTTTCGCTAGTGCTGCTACATGCTACGTGCGTGTTGCTTTCGTGCTGCCGCCTCAGCGATTCAAATAAGTCCATTTATGCCAACAGTTTTTCCTCACAATCATGTGAACGCAATTTTCTACAAAAGTTAGCGCGACTTGGTGGATGAAATATTTAAGCCATAAGAATATGCAAAAATACTTTCCATGACAACGATTACAAGCTAAGATTGATGTTTCATTGTTCAACAATTGTCTAGAACTCTACAATAATTCATAGGAGTTTCTAGAAAAGGAAATTGGCATACAAGTAAAAAAGAACGATCATTTTCTCCAACCACATATGACAGTAAGCGACACCATGGAAAAGAAATGAATCTGACTTATAAGGAGGAGAACCATAAATATCTAAGGACCTGTTTGGTTTGAGTTACTTGTTTATTTTTAGCCATAGGTATTTGATTTGAGTTGCTAAACTGCATTGAATGAGGTTTGCTTTGGACATGTTTGCCCCTAATAATTACATGCCATCCCATTTCTCACTCCTGATTTTATAACATGATCTTCTCACCAGGGGCTGTTAGCACCAATTGATGTTGGCACCAAAACCACGAGCTGGCGCCTAGCGCCATTTTTTTCACCATTATTTTTTTGGCTGCCACGATGTTGGCAGCTATTTTTTTTTTATTCAAAGCAAATATTGTTCAAGATTTCACAAATTTCATTGTTACAAAGCAATAAAGCTACGATCTATTGAACAGTCCATCGGCTATCCAATCCCTAAAATGGTTCATGTCCTGATCTTCATCCCCGTGTTGAGTAGTACCTGCAATGGTTTGTGACGACGATGCTTCCGAAGGTGCCACATAGCATTCATTATGATCCGCCCTCTCAAAGTCCACATCAGCAAGTGCACTCTCTCTAATAAAGTTATGAATTGCCATGCAAGTGATAATTATGTTGCTTTGCTTTGCCATTGGATAAGTCGGTAAATCACGCAAAATACACCATTTCTTCTTCAAAACTCCAAAAGACCTCTCAATCACATTCCTTAGTGATGAATGGGCATAATTGAAAAGCTCCTTTTTACCTCTTGGAAGTGGTTCTTGTCGAAACTTTGGGAGATGATATTTCGTACCCTTGTATGGTGAAAGATAACCCGATCTATTTGGGTACCCAGAGTCCACAAGATAAAACTTTGTTGCACAATCATTTAAATTGTGTTATATTCAAGCAAAGGATTGCTACTGTGTCAAGTATTGGATCATAGAATAGGGAAGCACCTTGAGGCGGATGAAGAAACTTGTCGCCGTACTTGGTCAATGCATCTTTGAAGACTCTCATGTCATGGACCGACCCAGGCCCTCCCGCAACAATAAAAGTAAATCTCATGTCGAAATCACATATAACTAACACATTCTGGTTGGTGTACCCATGTCGTCCCGTATGTTGGACAACCTTGTCAGTTGGCACAACAACAGGCACATGTGTTCCATCTATTGCTCCAATGCAATTATCAAAGTAGGGAGAGAACCGTGGTAATTGCAATCTATGATGCACGGTACTAAATGTTGGGTCCACTAGTCTAATGATATCCCTACTAGCTTGCAAACACTACACAATACTTTGTCAAACATTCTACTACATGTTTCAGTTGACCTAACAAAACAATCTTCAGCTTGCCTCATGCTTTGAGGGGCACCACAAATCCACACAAACATAGCTAAAGACTCTACTGATGTCATCCTCCTTATTGACTTTAACCCATAAGATTGGACTAGGATATTGTGTAGCCTATCAAACACATCCCTACTCATCCTGAACATGTTGTAGCAAGATGCCCTATTTCCTAGTGTTTTAATAACCCATTCATAACCAGTTTCTAAAGCAACCCTATATTCAGCTTTTGTCTAGGTATGTGTCATAATAGTACATACCGAAATAGCACAAACAGCAGCAAGTTTTCTCCTCCTCCTCCTCCTCCTTCTTTTCAGCCACTCTTCATCAGAATCAGATGATGATGATGAATGAGCCATCAGAATCTGTAGAAACATAACAAAAATGATCAGACTTCATGTACAAAAATAACAAACATAACAAACATAGATGGGTTTACAAATAGAACAGGTGACACATAAATGGGTTCACAAACAAAACATGTGACACATAAATGGGTTCACAAATAGAACAGGTGACACATAAATGGGTTCACAAACCAAAAAGTTCAAACATAACAAGGGTTCACAAGTCAAATAGCTCAAACATTATTTTGGGGCCGACTCAAGCAACTTCAATCTACATGTTCAGTACCTTGACTTGTTCCTGCTGCACTTCATTTTAAGCCACGTCAACCTAGCTTCATTTGTATTTATGTTGGCAAAAATAGTTCAGCTGTATCTTGTGGCAAACAACTCAGTGGCCATGAAAAACTCTTCTGTACCATCTGTTGATCCACATTCCCTTGCCGTCGAGGATGAAGCCCCCTGCGAAAAAAAGTCACGGTATCCGTCCATGGTTTGTGGTTTGGGGATAGGTTGCGGAACAGGGATGGCGGAAGATTGAGATGTGGCTGGAGGACCAGGGCTGGCAACGGATGGAGATTTACTTGGATCGGGATTGAATAGGGGGTGGGGCGGCTTGGATGCGTAGGGCCCGTTAGCAGTGTGGATGCGCAAGGGGGTGGCAGCTTGGATGCGCAAGGGGCCGTTGCCAGCTTGGATGTGCAGGGCCCGTCGGCGGCGTGGATGCGCAAGGGGGTGGCGGCAGGCGGAGATGAACAGTGAGGGGTGATGGTGGCGGGGACAGTGCACGGGAGGGCGGCGGCGGGTATGGCACTGTGGTAGGGTTGTCGCCGGCGAGACGGAGGGATGACGCAGGGGCGGAGGGAGTGCTTCGTCCGGAGGAGGGATGACGCAGGGGCGCCGCCGCTAGGGATGGCGCACGAGACGCGGGGGAGAGAGGTCTGGGGGAGAGAGAAAGGGGATCGGTGGGGAGAGAGAGGGGGGTGGGAAGGAGAGAGAAAGGGGAGTCAGCAAGACAATAAATGAGGGCACAGGTATAAAGACCACCTTTTAGCCCCCATAAGCAACCCTTGTGTTGCTTATGAGCTAAAAATAAGCAACCCCATAAGCAAGGGTGTTTGGTTTCTTTGGGCTATAAGTTGCTTAGTTTTAGCTGCTTATGCATAAGCAACTCAAACCAAACACCCCCTAAATTGTAGCAACTAGGGACATGTTTACACTTGTCTATGATAAGCTCCAAGTGCTCCTCCACATAGACGTTGAGACCTTTAACATCCCTGCAGCCATGACACTTGCAGGTGTTCCAAAAAAAGTCACATACTTTAATAATCCAACAGGGAAAGGCTCTGTGCTCTGCACTACAACAAGAAAACTGATCAATTCCTAATCAAAAAGGTTTAAGGCAATATAGGCATGAACGCCAACAGATTTACATGTTTGACTTTACAACTTGTTCAACAAGAACTAACTCTATCTCTAACTCTATCTCAGAATTATAGAGACCTATTCTATCACGATACATACGTGATCTAGAACAAGAACCGTGTACCACATTATCAATCCATGTGTAACACATTTACATGAGTTTATCAACATCTTTAACAGCCTTCCTCAATCTTAACCAGGTTCTCTAACCAGATTAAGATTGTCTCTGAATTCTTCAAACTTTTGAGTTGCCAGGGCATTAGTAAACCCATCTGCTAGCTGATCCCGAGAGGGAATAAACCTAATTTGCAATTGTTTCCTTGCTACTATTTCTAGTACAAAATGAAAGTCAATTTCAATATGTTTAGCTCTTGCATGGAACATTGGATTAGCTGATAGATATGTGGCACCAAGATTATCACACCACAGATAAGGTGTTTGATCCAGCTCAACACCCAATTCTTTTAACATAGCCTCAATCCATATCATCTCAGCAGTAGCATTGGCTAAGGATTGTAATCAACTTCTCTACTTGACCTTGAAACAATTGGCTACTTCCTCACACTCCATGATATCAAATTTGGTTTGAGGAATACTGAAAACCCACCTGTTGATCTTCGATCATCTATAGAGCCGGCCCCATCAACATCTGTAAATGCACCCCATCAAGATCTGTAAATGCGCTTACTGTTGGGTATTTTAACAAATGTGAATAAATCCGCAAGCACACATGACGGGTTCCTGTACCAGAGGTACCCCCACGGGAGGAACTAAAGACAGGCCCGGGGCCCATCAGCTTGAAGAACCCTGAAGCAGTCCATATGGTGCCACTGCCCATCCCCCGACCTCCCAAGGTTGGTAGCGATGGACTGCAACCCACCATGCCACTCAACTTGAGGGTAGGACCAGTGTGGGGGCTCGGAGCGCTCCACCTACCCTCTAATCAAGGGTGACCGACGCCACACCCCAGGGCATTAATTGCTAGCCAAGGCACCCATGATTGCTCCACGCCAGCCTGCATACGGGGACATGACCGGCCAGGGGGGCAGACCTTTAACCAGGGGGTCCAAGGGTGAGGCTGCATCTTTTGGATCACACTAGGACAACCTGAGGAAGGAGGCCACGTAGCCCGTACGCGACCACAGGGTGCCTAGACATCATCATGACCCACCCACTATAATGGCCGATCGGGGACAGGGCAAGGCAGCCGTGGTAGGCTTGGTACGGGCCTAACGTACGAGGCGGGGCCCAGGACAAGTCCTCATGGCATTGAATGGACGTGACAATGCCTAGCAGGTCGGGAAATGCTAGGACGAGTTGCACGCCTCATACCAGCTGTTGACTCAAGGCTCATTGGCTTGCCCTAGGTACGGACATCAGCAACAGTGCCCGTCCTGTTCCCTATCACGGGGTTAGTGGACGGGACTGAAGCACGCCATGGAGTGGGCCAGATCGCACGTAAGCAACCCATGTCGCACAGGGTGTGCTATACGAGTCGTATGGGCCACTAGCAACGAAGGAGAACTAGACAAGAAGGCCCCAACAGTAGGGCCCCACGCCACCAAACTGGGCTAGTGTCTTGGACCATCGCATGGCACTCGACCTCCGAGGTCAGGAGACCCCTTCGTTTCTTCAAACTGTCATCTGGTCCCTAGTCTATATAAAGGGAACCTAGCCTTCTTTCACATTCTCTCTTGATTCCACGACTCACACACCCACACACACGCTCATCACACCAACGCTTGCTTGGAAGCACCCCATTGTAAGCCCCAGTGCACTGAAATCCAAGGGACACGATTCCCCAAAAAATGGACGTAGGGATCTTCCCAAACTAGTATAACCCCTTGCTCTTGTGTACTAGCCATCGAAAGTGAGGAGAGCGTGGTGTACAATCACTAGTCGATGGTACAAAACACCGACAGTTGGTGCATCAGGTAGGGGAAGTCACACATTCCCCGCTAGCTTTCGAATGGCTTCCTTCAGTTTTAGCACCGGTGGCGGCACCATCCTTGGTGACACCATTCGTTTTGGGAGCCTCGAGTTCACCATCATTGCCAAGGGTAAGCTGCAGCTCATCCCTAGTTTCTTCCTAGCCCAGACTTTCTACTTCGGAAGTCTGGACTCTATCACCGACCAGTTCGGTCACCTGCGCCTCCACGAGGAAGGGAGCCCTGCTCAACTTGAGCTGACGGAGGTGCCACCTTGTGGCAAATCCACCATGCTACCCACCAACTATGATGCCCTAGCGTGTCAGATCGACGTGCACCTCGAGGCGAACCCCAAGCCGAAGGCCTGCTAGCGCACCCTCGATGCTTTGGCCAACATCTTCACCCAGCTCTAGGGGGATGCCCCACAACCACTTGAGAATGAATTTTGGGACCCTATGGTTGAGTTGTTGTACGGTCTCCGGAACGCCGCCCATCTCTTCCAGTTGGACCACGAGCGCCGGCTCTGCCCTACCCCTGCGAACCCAATGTTCATGGGAGCAGCGGAGTACACGCCCGCGTCCTTCCACGATCTGATGGAGGTTCACTCCACGAGCAACTCCTCATCAAAGGTGGAGGTCGTGCACTGCGACAACCTGTCGAGGGAGTGCTTCATGGCGGGGCTCATTGAGCACACCCCCCAGTGACCAACATCCGCAACTGCACCAACGCACGCCAAAGGAGTAGGAGGCGTACCTCCACGAGAAGGCGGAGCACCTCACCACTGAGGCGGCGGAGTTGGATGGCCAGCATGCATAGTTGGAGTGTGATCATGCTGAGCTGAACAAGCAACATGGCGAGCAGATGGGCGGAATGGCCCATGATCGTTCACGTCACGTGCGTGAGCAGATCATGCATGATGAGAATGACGTCCACCACTTTGCCCGATCTAGCCAAAACATGGCTGCCATTGTGATGATCCCACACTCGATCCCCGAGCCGCACGACCCCAAGGGCTTACGTATCCACCACGAGCTCAAGGGCTTGCTCGAGGCAGCGACGGTCCAGCAAGCTGAAAGCTCCCTCCAGCACAGGAAGGAGGTGAGCAGTAGCCACCGCGGATGAAACGAGGGTGGCCCCCAAGCTTCCCACGCACCCGCCACTTGTTGGTATAATTACAATGCGAATAAATCCGCAAGCGCACGTATACCGTTGTAGTCTTTATCTCAGAGTATTCCAAGGGTATGGAATCCAATAGAACGTGTGTGTATAGTTACGACTCTAGTTTCCAAGGATAACCAAATAGGTAAGGTAGGCAAAGGGTAGAGAGGATTCCTAGGGATAACACTAGATAAGATAAAGGTGGACCTCTCAGGTAAAATCCTCACTTCGGGCACTGGCTTACCCTGAATGAGTTAGGCGCCTCCGGCCAATGGCTCTACTCTATATCCGAATGTGGAGGATTACAAAGGATGGACATGGCTGTCACCACCTGCCGCCTACCTCTAGCAGCCCGTGGGATATAAGGCAAACAAAGGATAACCCTTAGCCTAGACTCCACGTCTACGCTATGCCTTCTATAGGGAGTCGACGCACATGCCTTCTATAGGGACTCGACACGCACGCCTTCTATTTTGGTGTTTTCTTGGGCGAGGGTGAGTGCGCGGTCGAGCGGGAGGCTGAGGTGGCCTGGGCCTGCTTTGGCTGAACTGGGGGTTCAGTTGAACCCCCAGTGGAACCTCTCATGCCCCTAAGGGGTCCCTATTGATCTGAAGGCCCTTTGTGAGATGAAGAGTTATTCTCCATTTTAGGCTTTGCTGGTAGGTGGTAGTTGGTGGGGTCGTACCCTGGTACGCCCATGCTGTTTGCCCAGGTCCGCACAAATACCGAAGGATGAGTTAATTGCGGTGGCGGCGGCGGCGGCGGTAGCTGTTGCATAGATGGACGAAATAGTTGTTCTGGTAGGAAAGGCTGCATCATGTAGGAATGAGGTGGATATATGAAGGGCTTTGGTGCCTGCATTTGCCCGATAGCTGCGACGTGATTAACTGTGTTTTTTGCTAAAGACTCTTTCTGCTCATCCTCATACTCCTTCTTCTTTTGTATAGCGGCAGCACACTGATGCATGTGGTGCCCTTTGTTCTTGCCATGAAGCCAACAATAATACGACTATTGATGTCCTTTGCCTCCTCTTCCTCCTCTTCCTCCTTGTTGCTCCTACCACCCTGTCAGTTGTAATTAAAGCTTTGACTTGATCCTTCGTTTGGTCCCTTGGAAACATTATTAACTGGTCTCCCCTATTGCTTCGGGGCCTTATTTTGCCATGGCCTCTGATGCCCCCACTGATTATGTGTTTGTCTCTGCTTCTTCTGGGTGACGAGGTTATCAATTCTTCACCTTCATCCCTTATCTGACTTGCAGTATTCTTGCATTACTTCGAACAACTCCTGGACGTTGTTTGGCCACTGCCTATCCAAAAGATCCTGGTAGGGTCCTACATTCAAGCCTCCTATTGTGGCATCAATTATGCTATCCTCTGACACCCTCAGAGCTCTAGCTGTCATTCTAACAACTCTGTGCATGTACTCCTACAAAGTTTCCTTCTCCCCTTGGATACAAGTGTGTACGAAGTCATTGGAATTGAGCTCTTATATCTGCATCCCCTTGAAACTTGACAACAATCTGTTTCGAAGCTAGAACGATGAGGTTATCTGTCCCTTTAGAATGTTTGTGTACCAATATTGTGCAGGTTCTTTCAAAGCCATCACAAAGGCTTTTGCTTTCGTTGTTGAATCACCACCGTTGTATTCTTTGATCGCTTCGTACTTCATGAGGAACTCCTTCGGGTCGGATTCACCATCGTATTGTGGCAGGGTCATTGCGTTAAACCACGGAGGCCATGGGGTTTCCTCCAATTCAAAGCTAACGGAGTGGTAAGTGTTAACATGTACCTATGCTATGCCCTTGGCTGCATTCTTGCATGAGGATGGGGGAACTGATTCTGCTCTTCGGGAACATAATTGTGTTGCTGCACCTCGTTCATTCTAGGTTGCATCTCTTGTTTGGCTCGGAATACTAATAAAAAAATATGCTAAATTGACCCTCTCAGGGGCAAAGGGCATCGTTCTTGGCTTCGGCACCAGCTAGATAAAGTAATAGGTTTCGGGAATCGGTTAGTCCATTTCCCTAGCCTAGCAGTGCTAGTAGATAATTCCTTTTCTTTAATCCCTAGCTTAATCTCTTATTTCATTCAATTGCCTAAAACTTCCATAGCTGTGCCTTGGACATGGGCTCCGAAGGATGATGTAGCACTAACCCGATCTTCCGATAGGTATGGATAATTCAATTGGTGGAGAACTCATCGTTGACGATCCGGGCTTCTAATCAGACACGATTCAAACCCCTGCAACCGCTACACTGCTACTCTATCAGTTATCAACCAAGCACAACTCGATTGACCTCACCAAGAAGGCTTTCACTGCAAGCGAATCGAAGAACACAAGCAAGAAAGTATAAACATGCAATCTAAAATTGCAGATGTATATGAAATAGATCTGAGAGAAAGGTTGTGTGACATCCCTAGTGTTTAAAAGAAAAAAACAAGAAAAATTAAAGATAAGATTAGGAACATACCAAATTTGCCAAGTGTCAAATTCAAAAACACTTCAAATGCTTCGAAGTGTTGAAAATACCCCTAAAAGGCACTCATTTGGGTACGATTTAAAAATAGATTTTTATATATGAACTCAACTTTTGGCCAATATAAAAGTTGTAGAACTTTTCAAACTAAACAACTTCCATAATCTGCACTTTCTCTGATTTTGAGTGGAAGGCATTCAAAAACTAGGTCAAAGTTTGATCAAAATCAAGTCAAATTCAAACCAACTTTGCCGGCGTTCCACCAATGTTCCAGCAGCGATATCTCCAAAACTAGCACGATTTCCACCTGTCCAATTTTGTAGAACTTGTAGTCCATAGTTCAAACTACAACTTCTACATTTGAATTTTTCAAAGTTCAGTTCAAATTTTTGGTGAAATTTTCCTTGAAAGCTGCTGCCCTCGCGCGCCACAGCAAGGCCACGTGCGCCCAGATCCGCAGTGATCATGCACTCTGCGTGCGATGTTGCAGGGTCACGCTGCCCGGCTGGCCTCCGCCGCTCGGCCAACCCCCGTCGGCAACAAGAGGGGACGAGCGCGGCCGCTGCCCACTCCGACAAGAGTAAATCATAGAATGCTCTGAAAATATGAGACCACTTTTGTTAGTTTCCTTTTGACATGTAGGTTCTGGATCTGTAAGTTGTGCTACTGGAATCCATGATGTTCCTGCTATTTTAAATTCAAATGCTTAATTGTTGTTTTAATCTCGTTATTCGAATATTAAATAGTGGATAGTAGATAAAAATGCAAGCTAAATTTTTCTAGAATCTTGATGTCCATGTCTGACTAGTAAAAATTCTTTCTCTTGTAAAATATGTGTTTTCCATTGCTTAAGAAAATACATGTTGTTTAATCTCCTTATTTTGTGATAAATAGTTTTCATGCTGATAAAACCCTGAAAAATTTACAGTAGCATATGTTAGCGTTGCTAACCCTTCTCTATAATTTGTGGAACCAAACTAATGATGAAACTTAGGTTAAAAATCATTCTTTATGTTCTACAATTTAACACTATTTGAAATTTAATAAATTTTGTACATGTCAAATGCTGCTCAAGTTTTTACAGTAGATCACTTGTGTAGAGGAAAAGCTTTTGTAAAAATTTCATATTTATATCTTAACAGATGCTTCCAGAAACTTTCATTCATGTTAAGTGCTAGTTTATTTATGAATAAAAATTGCTACTAGAAATGGTAGACTAGCAAAATGATTAATTATGTTTTTATTCAGAAAAAGGATAACTTTTGAAATGATTGCTAAATAGTACCAACATGACACCACCTTTCTTTTATGAGTTCTAAGCTGTTAGAATCTTATATGTGTACACAATCACCATTAAAGTAAAACCTAGGTTTTATTCACAACCCACCTTGTTTTACGAATAAAAAATTTGTTAAAGTCTTTTCTATGTGAATATGGCCAAAACGAAAGAAAGGGTTAAAATCTTGTCTAGATGATTGTGGTCGAAAATGCAAGCTACATCATGAATAGTTACAAATGAAATCTTATGCATATGCATCTTGTGTAGAAGCTAACCTCGCTGATGAGCACTTACGAGTTGGTTCCGGACGCTGAAGAGGAACACTCGGCTGCTGCGTTGAACCTGATCAAGACCGCTCATGACCCGAGCCAAGCTTCGGAAGATCCACAGGCTAGCGTAGGACAAGAAGGCAAGCCTCGAAGCATAACCTTGGTTTCTAAAATTATGCAATACTTATGTTACTTATGTTTGTGCATTAAGTTCATAGGAGTTGCTTGAAACCTTAGTTGCATTCTCCTATTACCCATGTTTTGAATACTAGCATGATAAGTCATTTAGTTGCTATGCTAAATAGGGACACGGTAAAAGTCAAGTGATTTCCCTTCACTCACGAGCTATAGGAGTTGTCTGTTTACTTATGTTGAAATCATAAGGTTGATGGCAAGGCTTGGTAATATGTTTTGGATTTGGTGGATGCCCCGTCTGTTTAGAGGAAAACTGCTAAGGTCAAAATGTGTCAGAGTTGTGGTCAAGTGTTTGAAAGTACTAAACACATACCTAGTATGGGATTGAGAAGCCTAGTACCTGATTGAACCGGGGGGTGGACATACTGCTCGCTCTCTCTGGAACCGGGTTCCCCTGATGCATCATGTGGGTACAAGTGCAGCCTCAGTACGGCATCGTTCCAGGACCGGTGGAGCCTTGTATCCAAGGGAAGTGGGACCTGAACACGTGCCGGGGATCGATGGAAACAGTTGATATATGTGAACCCGACATTGTGACGACCGACCCCAAATCTCGTGAGTTAATCTCAATCCGAGTCCCTAATCTCCCTGTCTCAGCTTTACCAAGTTTAAGTGCTCAACCTCCAGTCCGGTCCCGACCCCTGAGATCCGACCCCTCTCCGCTGGCCCCCAGCTCTGACCCCTGCCGACCCCAAACCCATACCGCCAGATCTCCTAAGTCTTCCAACAGCTGTCTCCTTTCAATCTGAGCAGTGGACCAACCGAGACTGACCGGTGGACCCACAAAATCTTTCCCCAGATCTCCCGCGACAGACGCACTCGAGTGGCATGCCCGCTCCAGAGTTCCTCCGCCGCGTGGCTCAACTTCACCGACCCCCGCCACTCCGCCCCGTCGCCGGCCGCGACCGGATGGATTCCCGCGCCCTCTTCCCCAATCGCAGCGGAAGATCCTCTGCTACCCTTTCTGCAGCGTCTCGTGGCTCGCGCCCATCATCACCCCGACGGACCCCAGCTGCAGAGCCCGATGCCTCCGTCTTTTCCGCCGCCTCTCCACCGTCGCGCCGCCCCAGATGCGCTATGCGACGATTCCTCCTCCTCCAACCCCGACCCTGGATGCAACAGTCCCTTTCCCACCTTGTCAGAGCTGCGCCTCGACAGTCTGTTGCTTCGCGCTCGCCCACGCGACCGCAGCCCGCCTGTCTTCTCACCTGTGCGCCCTCGCTTCTAGCGCCATTCCCTCGGTCACGTCCATCAGATCCGCCGCACGACGACGCCTGCCTCTGCCAAATCTCAACCACCGGCAAAACCGCGCCTACGCCGCCCGGTCTCTGGTGCCCAATGGCCGACGGTGTCGTCCCCGAAGTCCTGCTCCGCCGCCCCGCTGCTCAATCGCCGCCCCGGCAGCGCACTCGATTGCCTCTTCCTAGTCTTCGCGCTGCTCCAACCCTCTCTCTTCCGCGCAGCTATAAAAGGGAAGGCCCGAGTCCCGCCGGAGTCCCCTTCGCCATCGCTTCCCTCCCGCCTTGCTCTCTGTTTCGGGCTCGAGCGCTACAGCCTAAGTCCCCGAGGAACTCTCCTCTCCGCTCCACGTCCGCCCTTCCAATCCACCCAGCCGCTTGCTCCTCTGTGCTGCGCAAGAGCTTGCCTCTGGTCCCAAACAAGCACCGCCGCCGCCGGAGCACCGCCGGGCATCGTCGCCGGCCCAAGTCTTCGTGCTCCAGTTCTTCCACCCAAGTCTGCTCCCTTCCGACCCCAAGCTTCACCTGCCGACCCCTTTTCCGCCTCGTCCGACCCCTTCTATTCGTCGGACCTTTTTCCGCCTCATCCGACCCCTTCTGTTCGTCCGACCTTTTTCCGCCTCGTCCGACCCCTTCTGTTCGTCGGACCCCTTCTGTTCATCTGACCATTTTCCGCCTCATCCGACCCCTTCTGTTCGTCTGACCCCTTGTCCACCTCGTCTGACCCTATCCGTTCGACCGACCCCTTTCTCCATCTCGCCCGACCCCGTCTGTTTCGCCGACCCTTTCTCTGCCTCGCCCGAGGGCTCGACTGTATTCTTTTTCCTTAACCCGAGGGTATATGTGTAAAAATCAAGGACTTCTCTGCGTTAAGTCTGAGGACCCCCAGCACATCTATTCCTCTAGTCTAAGGGTCAGATCATAAGTTCCTTCCCATCCGACCCTTATATCTTGATCTCCACCAACTCAAGTGAACTTCCCTACCTTTTCTGTAGCTTTGCTACTAGTGTCCGAGCCTTAACTCACAAGTGTTGCTGTTGTTTAAACCGACTAAAAGTGCTATCTCTTGCATTTGCATTTCGTGTAGAGTTGCATCTCGCCGACAGTGACTACGAGCTGTACCCGGCACCCAAAGAAGGAGTTGCAGCCGAGCTCCCGCCTCTAGAAGCCGGAGCCGCCCCCGCAGAAGAGCAGTTTCCCTCCTCCTCGTTTGAAGGCAAGCCCCGAAGCATGAACCCAGTTTTTCCCAAACTTGCGCATGCCTTCTCCATCTTGTTTTGTGCATTTACGTATAGGTGTTGTTTGAAATCATAGCTTGCATGACTTAGTTTCCCTTGAGCTGAACACTAGCTGTTGGACCAAGTAGATGCTTTGCTTAAATAGGAAGCGGTAAAAGTCGAGTGATTCCCTGTCACTCGCGAGTTGTAGGAGTTGGTTGCTTTCTTCCTGTCACAACTATAAGGACGATGGATGGGGCAGGGTTTTGGTTAACTCTTTGGTGGTCGGCTGATCGCCCTTTCTATCTATGGAACTGGTTAAGGCCCGACAGTGGTGGTGTTCGTGATCAAGTCTTTGAAAGTACTAACCTCATACTCAGTATGGGATGAGGAAGCCGAGGACCGGATTGAACCTAGATGTGAGCGGTCGCCCCATTGTCCTTGGAACGGAGTTCCCCTGCGGCCGCACGTGGTGGCAAGTGTGGTCACAAAACGGCAGAGGCCGGGTCTTTGGAACATTGCACCAAAGGAAATGGGCCCGACATGGGTTAGGGAATTGATGGGGAAGGCCGACACAGGAAGCGACCCTCGGTGGTGCGCGGATGTCGTGAGGTTAGGTTCGCCATGCATGGTTAAAGAACTCGAATCGATTCGTCTGCCTCTCACAGTTTGAGACTACTTGATCGCTATGCTACACTGAGTAACAATGAAATATGATGATGACATGGTCTTGATGATGTTATATCTACCCTTTTGGTTGGTTCTACGCTTGCTTAGAGTAGGTTGCTAACTTAGACCGGATAATGAACTTAGAATCTGAGCTAAAATTTTGAAAATAAGGATCTACATAGTGCTTTTGGCAAACAAACCCCCTCAGCCAAAGAGCCGTCATGTCTAGAAGTGGTGGAGTAGCTTACTCCCGTCGGTTAAGTCTTGTTGAGCTTAGTAGCTCAGCCTTGTTGTGGCTTTTCCTTTTCAGGTGAAGTTGCTGCTCCCGAGTCCTCCCCTATTGGCACTTGGCCGCCCCAACTCCCTCCGGGTTGGACGGTCAAGTGGGATCCTTCCTCGGACGGTGAGGAGAGGGATCACTGACATCTTGGCAGGCCTCACCAAGGACGTCCGACCCCGACGAAGTAGCTTCCGCTCATTTTTGCCTTCTCTCTGTTTTGTTTGAACCTTTCAAAACTCTGATGTTGTTTGATGTTGAACTAAAATGGTCAATTTGTTTAACTCGGTGGACTTGTTGTATTCTCTGGAACCACTCACCTTCGTGTGGGTTTTGCTAAACTCGGTCCTGTCAAAGTGGTTAAATCGGAGGAAATCCGACGGCATCTCTAGTTAGCCCGATTAAGGCCGAGTGTCGCATGTTAGGCGACTTAACCGTGCCTTGATTTTGCTAATCCGAGGTGGTTCCGCCACAATTGGTACCAGAGCCAGGTTTAGCAAGACAGAGAACACAATAAGGCCCCAAAACACTTCTTTTCAATAAAAGTTGCCAAGAAAAATTTTGAAAATCTCGTTCGATCGTTAAGGATGACCTTAGTACGAGAGGCCCTAGGGGATTTTGGGGTTGTTTTAGGTGGCTAATATTTATTGGGTATCTTGCTAACCTTCCAGCACTTCGCCATGTGTATCATACGTGTGCCGAGTCCGCATCACGAGTATGCGAGGGTTGATAGGGAGTTCTATTCAAAGGACCCTATCATCGCGGTTGTTTCGCCCACATTTATCATACCTGCGCAGGTTCCGTATGTTGATTCATACGAAGGGTGGTATGGCTCGAGCCTATCATCACGGTTGTTCGCCACGTCTATTATACGTGTGCTGATTCCGCATCACGAGTATGCGAAGGGTTATATGGTTCCATTCAAAGGGGACCTATTTCCACGGTTGTTGTGCTGTCCATGCAGCCTTGAACGCATGGGTGCCGTTCCTATAGTGAACGGTAATGTTTGGGGACGCTTTCGTGGGTGCTGGCACGAAAGGTTCATGTGGTTGTGTTTTCTGCAGGTACACTAACCGCGTTCGCTTAGGAGACGTTCCTAGACCCGACTAGCTACTATAGGGAGAGACGTAATTGTTGCCTTGCCACCGGCACTAACCGCGTAAGACCAAGTTTTGGCAGTTGTTTTGGTTGAGAACCGAGGAAGGCCGTGCATGCGACATAAACAAAAATATGTGAAACCACCCTCCCTAAAGCAACCTTGCTCGGAAAAGCTCTCCTTCGGTTCTAAGGACTTCTAGTTTCTTCCAGCTTGTGTTCGGTCAAATCTGAGTGCTTTTTCTGTCCGACCCCCTTTCTTCTTAGAGTTCTATCTCATGTTGTTTTGGTTCTTGGTTCCAGATGGCCACCCCCGGACACGTTCTGTACGGCGCCGATGGCATCTCCCACTCGACGTGCTTGCACTTCGAGGGTTTTCCCGCTATTCTGTGGGACACCTTGAAGTGGTTCAGGTACCAGTCTCCACCCTTGTACGTGGGACGAATGTACCTGGAGCACGGCATCCAGAGGTGCAACGTGCAAGCGGTGGTACCTCCACCTCTTGTGCGGCCCGAGTGGCCCCAGCTCGGAATCTCGACATACGGGCATGCCCTGGAAGATACATGGGAGTCGGCCGCTCTACAACTCCTCACTCAGTTCTGTCAGCTGCACCCGCTGGAGATCACCTTGGACCCAATCGGCCTGTTCCCTGCCAGGGATCGGCTAGACCCAGCATGGCTCGACCGCGTCAACAACATCGAGGTGTTGGCCACATCCCACTCGATGGTCACTATCTCCACCAACGTCAGATGCATGTCGGCCCTGTATAGGCTGATCGAGCTTCAAGGCCGAGCCATGGCGGTCTTGGCTCGGATCGCCGTGGACACCCAGGGACACCTCAACGCCACCAAAAGAGACATGGTGGGACAAACCTATCAACTTATCCAAAGAGGCATCCAAATCCACGACATGCAAGACCGAATCTCTGAACTTGAGGGAGAAGTAACCGATCTGGTGGATGGCATGATCGAGCTGTCCGAGGAGAAGATGGACGTAGAGATGGAGCTGGCAGTGGCTAATGCCCATCTGGACGAGCACCACACCGAGCTCGACGACATGCATGCCCTCCAGATGCAGTTGGAAGAGCAAGAGGATCCTAAGGAGGTTGAGGGAGTGTCCAGCATGGACATTGAGGATGACGGCGCCCCTTCTCCGACTCACAATGTTCCCTCGTAGATGGAGAGATGTAGGGAGCTAATCTTTTGTTGTACTCCTCGGCAACCTAAATTTTGGATAGTCATGTAATAGGTTAGCCTTGAGTTGAGTATTCCCTGTGTTTTGGGAACAACCATGTACTAATCTCAGTTGAAATCAGATCTTAGTTTGACCTTTGACTCTTTTGCAACACGTTTGGGACGCCAGACTGTGTGAGTTTGTGCTGTGACCACACACCCATTTTCTGTGGGTCTGTCCAAGTTTGGCCGACCCCGGGTCGCAAGGTCGGATGCGCTCGACCCCTCGAGGCGATTCTCCGCCTCGCCCGACCCTTTCCTGTGCGGTTTGCTTCTCCCGACCCTTTCCTGTGCGGTTTGATTCGCCCGACCTTTCTTGTGCTGTTTCGCCTAGCTCGACCCCTTGGCCTAAGGTCAGATATAATGGAACTCCTGAAATCCGGTTATGGTTCGCTCGAAGTCGTGTGCAGAACTAAGATAGTTGCTAACTAAGATGGCAATAGGAAGTGTGTGTCTCCTTTATAAAGCTGTGTTGTGTTGCATTGTCGGCAAGAGTCGCATTTGAGGATTTAACATGTGCGTTCCTATTTGGTTGGAATACTTTTGAGATTATGGAATTAATGGAACGTTGGCTCTTGCAGATGGCGCATCGCACCAGGTCTGGCTCTGTGCCCAGCAGCAGTGAGCAGAGGCAGGATCTTCCTCCGTCCCCGCCCCCGTCTCCGCTGGAGGCGATCTTAGCGGCTCAAACCGAGCTGCTGAGGCATCTTGTACAGGGGCAACAACAGCAGCAGCCCCATGGGGGAAGGGCTCATCAGCAACCTCATGTCGCTCGCTATGAGGACTTCTTGGGGACGCAGCCCCCTTTGTTCCAGAAGACGCAAGACCCGCTCGACGCCGACGCCTGGGTTCGCACAATCAAATCCAAGTTCGAGCTTCTCACCGCCCTGTGCCCCGACCATAACAAGGCCCGGTTTGCGGCTCAGCAGCTACGTGGTTCCGCCCGGCTCTGGTAGGATCACTACCATGCTATGTTGCCGGCCCACCATGTTGTTAGTTGGAACGAGTTCAAGACCGCGTTCAGAGTGCATCATATTCCGGAAGGTCTCCTGGAGTGCAAGCTCAACGAGTTCCTGGCTCTTACCCAGGGAAACCAAGATGTCCTGCACTACGCCCAAGCTTTCAATGACTTGTGCTGTTATGCCGGCTACCATGCGGACACAGACAAGAAGAAGTGGGACAGGTTCCGCCGAGGGCTAAGTTTGGAGCTCAGAGAGGACACCTATAACGAGTTGGTCAACCTGGCCATCTCAAAAGAGGATTGCATGCAGGCTCTGAAAGCCGACCAAAAGAGAAAGGCCTCTGTGGCATATCGGAGCCCGCCCGCTCGAAGGTTCAGGATGGTTCCTCCACAGGTGCCCAGCCGACCCCAGCAGTCGGGAAGATGGGTTGCCCGACCCCCGCTAGTGGCAGTGCCTCATTTTCCCGATTTCCAACCACAGGCGCCCTGGCCGACCCTACCGCCACCACCGTGTCCTGCAACTGGTAACCGCTGTTTCACCTGCGGCAATGAAGGGCATTTTGCTAAGGACTGCCCCAGGAACAGACATCAGCAGCCTGGCTAGAACCCCATGGCGAACAGAGGAGGAAGACCCAAGGTGCAAGTCCGCCAAGGACGGCTCAACTACACCAGCTTGACCGAGCTCCCCGAAGGTGCGCCAGTAATGATGGGTACTTTCCTTGTCTTAAATCAAGCTGTTATTGTTTTGTTTGATTCGGGAGCCTCCCATAGCTTCATCGGGAGTAAGACTAGAGAAAGATGTGAGCTGAGTATCGGTCACACTAAAGGATCATATGTGATCTCCACTCCGGGAAGGAAGATAGCCTCAGACCAGATCGTTACCCTTGTACCTATCCAGCTAGGCCATACCCTTTTCAAGAAAAATCTCATCATCCTTGACCTGGAAGGAATAGATATCATCCTTGGGATGGACTGGATGACCAGACACCAAGTGGTTCTAGATACATCTGCCCGAACTCTCCACATCAACTCACCCTTTCATGGCAGTTCTACCCGACCCTTGAAACACCCTAAGTATGCACCTCCCTGTGCGTACCCTCTATCGAAAGCCCAGCTAGAAAGCCTCCCTGTTGTCTGTGAATACCCGGATGTGTTTCCAGAGGACTTGCCCGGCATGCCGCCCGATAGAGATGTGGAGTTCTCCATAGAGTTGATCCCCGGCACCGCTCCGATATCCAAGAGACCCTATCGGATGCCACCTGCTGAGCTGGCCAAGTTGAAGACCCAGTTGCATGATCTGTTGGAAAAGGGCTTCATCCGACCCAGTACATCACCCTGGGGTTGCCAAGCCCTGTTTGTGAAGAAGAAGGATGAGAGTCTACGCATGTGTGTTGACTACCAACCCCTCAATACGGTGACTGTCAAGAACAAGTACCCACTCCCCCACATCGATGTCTTGTTTGATCAGTTAGCTGGAGCAAGAGTGTTCTCCAAGATCGATCTCCGATCAGGTTATCACCAAATCAAGATCCGACCATGCGACATCCCCAAAACTGCCTTCTCCACAAGATATAGACTATATGAGTACCTAGTCATGTATTTTGGACTCACCAATTCACCTGCATACTTCATGTATCTCATGAACTCGGTGTTTATGCTCGAGTTGGACAAGTTTGTAGTGGTGTTCATTGATGATATCCTAGTGTACTCGAAGAATGAAGAAGAACATGCCGAGCATCTTCATGTAGTTCTCCAACGGCTGAGAGATCATCAGCTCTATGCCAAGTTCTCCAAGTGTGAATTCTGGTTAGATAGTGTCAAGTTCTTGGGACACACTATCTCTTGGAATGGCATAGCCGTCGACCCCAGCAAGGTACAAGAAGTCATGGACTGGAAACCTCCCGCCTCGGTGCACCAGATCCGAAGATTCCTTGGACTAGCAGGCTACTATCGGCGTTTCATACCGGACTTCTCCAAGATAGCTAAGCCGATGACTGAGCTGCTGAAGAAAGAGGTTAGATTCGTGTGGAACGACAAGTGTGAAAAAGCCTTCAAGACCCTGAAGCACTTGCTGACCAGAGCCCCGGTTTTGGTTCAACCCAACCCCTCTAGGCCGTTTGATGTCTACTGTGACGCCTCTGGCACTGGACTTGGGTGTGTTCTTATGCAAGATAACTGAGTCATTGCCTATGCCTCATGGGCGTTATGACCTCATGAGCTGAACTACCCGACCCATGATCTTGAATTGGCAGCAGTGATTCATGCCTTAAAGATATGGAGACACTATCTGATGGGCACCCACTGCAACATCTACACCGACCACAAGAGCCTCAAGTACATCTTCACCCAAGCCGACCTCAACATGTACCAAAGAAGATGGTTGGAGTTGATAAAGGACTATGATTTGGAAGTGCACTATCACCCCGGCAAGGCCAACGTGGTGGCCGATGCTCTTAGCCGCAAGGCCTTTTGCAACTCCTTGTCGGCAACAACCTTCACCGAGACTCTGTGTCATGAAATGGGAAAACTTAGTTTGGAAATTGTTTCCCATGGAACCCTCGGCCACATATCTCTTGAGTCTGTTTTGGAACACCAAATTGGATCAGCACAGTTAGAGGATGAGGAAGTAAGGCGGATCATAAAGAAGATTTCATCGAAGGATGAAGGGTATAAGAAATTCCGACAGGATGAGACCGGGAAAGTGTACAATGAAAACCGACTTGTTGTCCCAGCCGACCCCAATCTGAGAAAGCAAATCCTAGATGAGGCTCATCTCTCTAAGTTCTCACTCCATCCTGGCAGCAATAAGATGTACCATGATCTCCATCAGACCTTCTGGTGGAGTGGAATGAAGCCAGAGATCGCCCGGTATGTTTCAGAGTGTGATACCTGCCAACGCGTCAAGGCCAACCATCTAAAGGTAGCAAGTACCCTGCAGCCCCTACCCATTCCCTCTTGGAAATGGGAAGAGATCAGCATGGATTTCATTGTGGGACTACCCCTTACCTCGCAACGACATGACTCTATCTGGGTGATCGTGGACCGCCTGACTAAATCTGCCCACTTCCTTCCTGTCCACACCACCTACACGGCCAAGAAGTATGCGGAGTTGTACCTTGACCGCATTATTTCCCTACACGGTGTGCCTAGGACGAACATCTCTGATCGAGGAGTTCAGTTTGTAGCACGCTTTTGGGAACAGCTACAAGCATCAATGGGCACCAAGCTCATCCGCAGCTCAACCTATCACCCTCAAACCGACGGTCAGACCGAAAGAGTTAATCAGATTCTTGAAGACATGTTGAGAGCTTGTGTCATCCATTATGACAAAAATTGGGACAAGTGCTTGCCCTTGGCAGAGTTCTCCTACAACAATAGCTACCAGACTAGCTTGAAGATGGCACCGTTTGAAGCCTTATATGGCCGGAGATGTCGGACACCTTTGAATTGGTCACAAGTTGGAGAAAGACAAACCTATGGTCCTGATCTTGTGGTAGAAGCCAAAGAACAAGTGAAGGTAATTCAAGCAAATCTCAAGGCCGCCCAATCTCGACAGAAGAGTTACTCCGATAGGAGAAGAACACCCTTGCAGTTTGACCTTGGTGATCATGTGTATCTTCGAGTCTCCCCGACCAAAGGAGTGCAACGGTTTGGAGTAAGAGGGAAATTGGCTTCCCGTTACATTGGCCCATATGAGATTGTGGAAATTTGTGGACCAGTTGCTTACCGGATCCGACTCCTAGAACAGCTCTCGGCCATACATGATGTTTTCCATGTGTCTCAATTGAAGAAATGTGTCCAAGTTCTAGCAGAGATCTTAGAGCAAGAGCAACTTCAAATCGAACCCGACTTGACCTATGCTGAGTACCCAGCCAAAGTTCTTGACCATAAGGAAAGGCGCACCCGACGCCAAGTGGTTAAAATGTACAAGATCATATGGAATAACCACACCGAAGATGAAGCAACATAGGAAACAGAAGAGTACTTGAACAAGCTTTTCCCAGGTTTCCTTTCCAACCAAGGAGGTAAGGACTGCACACCCCCACCGGTTACTTTTACATCCGAATCTCGGGACGAGATTCTTTTTAAGGGGGGTAGGCTGTGACGACCGACCCCAAATCTCTCGAGTTAATCTCAATCCGAGTCCCTAATCTCCATATCTCAGCTTTACCGAGTTTAAGTGCTCAACCGCCAGTCCGGTCCCGACCCCTGAGATCCGACCCCTCTCCGCTGGCCCCCAGCTCCGACCCCTGCCGACCCCAAACCCATACCGCCGGATCTCCTAAGTCTCCCAACACCAGTCTCCTTTCAATCTGAGCAGTGGACCAACCGAGACTGACCGGTGGACCCACAAAATCTTTCCCCAGATCTCCCGCGACAGACGCACTCGAGTGGCATGCCCGCTCCAGAGTTCCTCTGCCGCGTGGCTCAACTTCTCCGACCCCCGCCGCTCCGCGCCGTCGCCGGCTGCAACCGGATGGATTCCCGCGCCCTCTTCCCCAATCGCACCGGAAGCTCCTCTGCTACCCTTTCTGCAGCGTCTCGCGGCTCGCGCCCATCATCACCCCACCGGACCCCGGCTGCAGAGCCCGATGCCTCCGTCTTTTCGACCGCCTCTCCACCGTCGCGCTGCCCTAGATGCGCTACGCGATGATTCCTCCTCCACCAACCCCGACCCCGGCCGCAACAGTCCCTTTCCCACCTTGTCAGAGCTGCGCCCCGACAGTCTGTTGCTTCGCGCTCACCCACGCGACCGCAGCCCGCCTGTCTTCTCACCTGTGCGCCCTCGCTTCTAGCGCCATTCCCTCGGTCACGTCCATCAGATCCGCCACACGACGACGCCCGCCTCTGCCAAATCTCAACCACCGGCAAAACCGCGCCTGCGCCGCCCGGGCTCTGGTGCTCAATGGCCGATGGTGTCGTCCCCAAAGTCCTGCTCCGCCGCCCCGCTGCTCAATCGCCACCCCGACAGCACACTCGATCGCCTCTTCCCGGTCTGCGCGCCGCTCCAACCCTCTGTCTTCCGCGCAGCTATAAAAGGGAAGGCCCGAGTCCCGCCGGAGTCCCCTTCGCCATCGCTGCCCTCCCGCCTTGTTCTCTATTTCGGGCTCGAGCGCTACAGCCTAAGTCCCTGAGGAACTCACCTCTCTGCTCCACGCCCGCCCTTCCAATCCACCCAGCCGCTTGCTCCTCCGCGCTGCGCAAGAGCTTGCTTGTGGTCCCCAAGAAGCACCGCCGCCACCAGAGCACCGCCGGGCATCGTCGCCGGCCCAAGGCTTAGTGCTCCTGTTCTTCCGACCAAGTCTGCTCCCTTCGGACCCCAAGCTTCACTTGTAAGATGAAGGTAAGCTGCCGAGCCCTTTTCCGCCTCGTCCGACCCCTTCTGTTCATCCGACCTTTTTCCACCTCATCCGACCCCTTCTGTTCGTCCGACCTTTTTCCGCCTCGTCCGACCCCTTCTGTTCGTCCGACCTTTTTTGGCCTCGTCCGACCCCTTCTGTTCGTCCGACCTTTTTCCACCTCGTCCAACCCCTTCTGTTCGTCCCACCTTTTTCCACCTTGTCCGACCCCTTCTGTTCGTCCGACCCCTTGTCCGCCTCGTCCGACCCTATCCGGTCGACTGACCCCTTTCTCTGTCTCGCCCGACCCTGTCTGTTTCGACGACCCTTTCTCCGCCTCGCTTGAGGGCTCGGCTGTATTCTTTTTCCTTAACCCGAGGGTATATGTGTAAAAATCGGGGACATCTCTGCGTTAAGTCTGAGGACCCCCAGCACATCTATTCCTCTAGTCTATGGGTTAGATCATAAGTTCCTTCCCATCCGACCCTTATATCTTGATCTCCACCAACTCAAGTGAACTCCCTACCTTTTCTGTAGCTTTGCTACCAGTGTCCGAGCCTTAACTCACAAGTGTTGTTGTTGTTTAAACCGTCTAAAAGTGCTAACTCTTGTATTTGCATTTCGTGTAGAGTTGCATCTTGCCGACGGTGACTACGAGCTGTACCCGACGCCCGAAGAAGGAGTTGCAGCCGAGCTCCCGCCTCCAGAAGCCGGAGCTGCCCTCGCAGAAGAGCAGTTTCCATCCTCCTCGTTTGAAGGCAAGCCCCGGAGCATGAACCCAGTTTTTCCCAAACTTGCGCATGCCTTCTCCATCTTGTTTTGTGCATTTACGTATAGGTGTTGTTTGAAACCGTAGCTTGCATGACTTAGTTTCCCTTGAGCTGAACACTAGCTGTTGGATCGAGTAGATACTTTGCTTAATTAGGAAGCGGTAAAAGTCGAGTGATTCCCTGTCACTCGCGAGTTGTAGGAGTTGGTTGCTTTCTTCCTGTCACAACTATAAGGATGATGGACGGGGCAGGGTTTTTGGTTAACTCTTTGGTGGTCGGCTGATCGTCCCGTCTGTCTATGGAACTTGTTAAGGCCCGACAATGGTGGTGTTCGTGATCAAGTGTTTGAAAGTATTAACCTCATACTCAAAATGGGATGAGGAAGCTGAGTACCGGATTGAACCTAGACGTGAGCAATTGCCCCATTGTCCTTGGAACGGAGTTCCCCTGCGGCCGCACGTGATGGCAAGTGTGGTCATAGAACGGCAGAGGCCGGGTTTGTGGAATATTGCACCAAAGGAAATGGGCCCGACACGGGTTAGGGAATTGATGGGGAAGGCCGACACAGGAAGCGACCCTCGGTGGTGCGCGGATGTTGTAAGGTTAGGTTCACCATGCATGGTTAAAGAACTCGAATCGATTCGTCTGCCTCTCATAGTTTGAGACTACTTGATCGCTATGCTACACTGAGTAACAATGAAATATGATGATGACATGGTCTTGATGATGTTATATCTACCCTTTTGGTTGGTTCTACGCTTGCTTAGAGTAGGTTGCTAACTTAGACCGGATAATGAACTTAGAATCTGAGCTAAAACTTTTAAAATAAGGATCTACATAGTTCTTTTGGCAAACAAACCCCCTCAGCCAAAGAGCCATCATGTCTAGAAGTAGTGGAGTAGCTTACTCCCGTCGGTTAAGTCTTGTTGAGCTTAGTAGCTCAGTCTTGTTGTGGCTTTTCTTTTTCAGGTGAAGTTGCTGCTCCCGAGTCCTCCCCTGTTGGCACTTGGCCGCCCCAACTCCCTCCGGGTTGGACGGTCGAGTGGGATCCCTCCTCGGACGATGAGGAGAGGGATCACTGACGTCTTGGCAGGCCTCACCAAGGACGTCCGACCCCGACGAAGTAGCTTCCGCTCATTTTTGCCTTCTGTCTGTTTCGTTTGAACCTTTCAAAACTCTGATGTTGTTTGATGTTGAACTAAAATGGTCAATTTGTTTAACTTGGTGGACTTGTTGTATTTTCTGGAACCACTCACCTTCGTGTGGGTTTTGCTAAACTCAGTCCTGTCAAAGTAGTTAAATCAGAGGGAATCCGACGGCATCTCGAGTTAGCCCGATTAAGGTCGATTGTCGCAAGTTAGGCGACTTAACCGTGCCTTGATTTAGCTAATCCGAGGTGGTTCCGCCACAGGCATGGTACGCATATGTCGTGTGTTTAGGTCCACCTTGCAAGGTTAAGAAATTCGATTCGAATCGTCTGCTTCTCACAGTTTGGGACTGCTTGATCGCCTTTCTGCATTGAGTAAGAAGAGAAACAAGGATGATGTTTAATTTTGATGCTTGATTAAATTGCTTGTTCTACCATGCTTGTTTAGAATAGGTGCTTACCTAGAAAGTTTAATCAACTAGAACTTCATGCTAAAACTTGAAAGTAAGGATCCACTTTAGAAGCTTTTGGCAAAAAAAACCCCTCAGCAAAAAAAGCCTTGCATATCTAGGAGTCGGTGGATCAAATACCACCTGATGGGTAAGTCTTGCAGAGTATTAGTATACTCAGCCTTTCTTGCGGCTATGTTTTCAGGTAATGTTGATGTTGAGGATATGATTGCTAGTGTGACTTGGCTGTGCTAGCTCCCTCCGAGATGGACAATTGAGTGGAACCCGTCCTCGATGGGCGAGGATCATGGTGAGTGATATCATGGAAGGCTTCACCATGGTATCGTGTATCGACGTTAGAACTTTCGCTTATTTCCACTGCTTTGAACTCTGAACACTCTTTATGCTTTTGAAACTTGGTTTGTAATAACTTAATTTGGAACCTGTAATATGTTATCTAGATTGTTGTAATCTCTGGACTCATCTTCATACGAGGTTGGTGTGCTTGTTTCGATCAGAAACATGTGGTTTTATCGGGTGAAACCCGACATACTACCAATTTAATTCGATTAAAGTGTCTATTCACTTTTGAGGCGACGTTGAGTACACTTTAGCCGAGTTATCTGAGCCAAAAGCATACACCAGAGAAAGCAACAAGCCCTAAACACTCAATTTCGATAAAAAATGCCTAGGAAAATCATGTTTGAAAAACGCGTTGGTATGTTAAGGATGAAAGTTAGTCGATGAAGACCTAGGGGATTATGGGTTGATCAGGAGGCTAACTACCTTATTGGTTATACTATACTGACTTCCAACACATTTACTTTCTGTCAAAACTTACTTTCTTGCACAACGGTTGGTGCAAGGGCATGGCGATTGCTGTAACGTACCCACGGCACCATATGCAAATATGGTGGCGGTACCCAAAAAGTAATGGTTGGCACAGGGATACAACGATTGCTGTAACGTACCCACGGCATCATATGAAAATATGATGGTAGCACATAAAAAGTGAATACGCTATCTCAGCGTATGAATGTTGTCTGTATAGCAGAAATCGTGCGGATGCCATTTCTATAGTGAACGGTAATGAATGGAGACACTTTCATGAGTGCTGGCACGAAAGGTTCAATTTATACAAAATGCTCTTCTGTAGGTACACTAAGCACGATTACATTAAGTTAATGAACGGTTAGAAATTTGACTAGCTGTTATAGGGAAAGCCGTAAATTGTTGCCTTGCCACCGGCACTAACCCCATAAGTCCAAGTATTTGGCAGTTGTTTGATTTGTGAGGACGCATAGATCGTGCATGCATCATGTTTAAAACTTGCAAATTAGAAATTTGAAACAACCTTTGCATGGATAACATGTTAACCTAATGAGGTAAAATTTGGGAATTTTGGATGAGTACTTCTCGAGTTATAGCCATTTTACCATCTATCCAGATTCTATCATTTTTGGGATAAGTGACTTTCTAGCTCTCACACGCTCCCTTGGTTTTTGTTCTTCCAGATGGCTGACCTAGTATACGTTGTGGTGGATATGGATGGATGAGTTCACTTGGACTGCCTAAACTGGGAGGGTTTTCCTTCCATACTATGGGGAGTTTTAAGCTCGGCTGGGTATACCAGTCCTCCCCGTTACACGGGCAAGGAGTACGGCGTACCCCGTTGCTGTGTGCACCTCACCCTTTTTTCCCACTAGGCGCACCTTGAGTGGCCACCTTTGGAGGTTGAGGCACTTGGCTACCACCATGACGATACTTGGGAGGCAGCTGCTCTCCAGGGGCTCACTACTTTTTGTAGTCAACACCCCGAGGAGGTCATCTTGGCTCACATAGGGCTATTTCCGACACCTCAGGCTGACGACCCTATGTGGATTGTGGATGGAGAACATGGGGCTTTTAGGATTTGTTTGCCCCCAGGAGACTATCTTCACTACAATCAGTGCATGAATGCATTGTACCGGCTGCAGGCTCTTAGGGGTGAGGCAATGGCCAAGTTGACCGATCAGGCACAGGCAAATCAGATCATGTTCAATGAAAGGAACAGCCAGATGATTGACCTCTCGCTTGAGATAGTCAACAAGGACATACAGATTGCCCAAATGGAGACTTAGATGGGAGAGCTTCAGCAGGAGTTAGATGACAGAGGGGCCGATATGGACATCTTGATGGATCAGATCCATGATCTTAACATGGAGTTGGAGGATGCTAATGATCATATCAAGATGCATCATGAGTAGGAGGCCGCTATGCAAGCCTCTCCCACAGTCATGGATGAGGAAGAGGATCCTGAGGAGATAGAGGGTGTTTCCGGCATGGAAGTAGAGAATGGAGCACCATAGCTACCACTTTGGGGAGCTCACTCTCCGATGCTTAGCATCTCCTCAGTTAATGACTTGGATGATTTTTAGATGTTAGAGATGGTTTGTGTATACTCCTCGGTGTAGCCTAATTTTGGACATGGATGTAATAGGCTAACTTAGAGTCGAGTATTATTTTACGTAGCGGATGCTATGGATGTGACCCTTGGTATTGGGGGTTTGTTTCCAAAAACTTGATGATGATGTAACCGGCATGTTAATGACCAACTTTCTATGGCAGAAATGTGTTTGAATTTTTACCCTAGATTCCTTCCATCTATGAGCTGTTTGATGAATACCAAAGTTTTTGGTAATTTCATAACCTAAATTCTCACAAAATTTCAGCATCATTGGACCTTTCTAACTCGAGTTATGAGCAAAACATCACAGCTCGGCCTGCTGAAAAACAGCTAGGAGATAGATGGAAAGATGAAATTTTTCGACCTAGATAACACTTGAATTAGTCTCTGAGCTGAATACCAAAGTTTTAGTACACAAAATTTCCTATGCACTGACCAAATATGTGAATTTATGAGCGCTTGAGTCAGGAGATATGAAGTTTCTCCTAAGAAACAGTTTTCTGCCCGCAATGTTTTGACTGCATGATGAACTTTAACATTCCGCACATGATTTACCTTGTTTCATCTTCTTATGAGCAAGCTTCAAAATTATGTGACTAGTGGGACCCTTGCAGATGGTGCAGGGAATGCACTAGAACCCCAGTGGATTTGCACCTAGCGGCAGCAAGCAACAAACACTACCACCACCCCCTGCCTTCTATGGAGGCAATACTGGCTGCTCAAACGGAATTGCTGTGGCATCTTGTTTAGCAGCAGCAACAACCTCTGGGTGGGCGGAATGTCCCCCAGCCTTGGATCACAAGCTACGAGGATTTCTTGGGCACCCAACCCCCACTGTTTCACACAACAGAGGAGCCTCTGGATACCGACGCCTAGATTCGTACCATCAAATCCAAGTTCTCGCTCCTCATGGCACCTTGTCCAGACGAGAATAAGGCTAAGTTCATGGCACAACAGCTTCATGGTTCCACCAGCTATGGTGGGACCATTACCATGCCATGCTCTCAGCTGACCACGTGGTTTCATGGGACGAGTTCAAGGTTGCCTTTAGGGGCCATCAGATCCCCGAAGATTTATTGGAGAGGAAGTTGAACGAGTTCTTGGAACTCACTCAGGACATGCGCAATGTGCTCCAGTACACTCAGACCTTCAATGATTTATGTAAGTACTCGGGTTATCATGCTGACACAGATGAGAAGAAAAGGGACCACTTCCGTAGAGGTCTCAATACCAAGCTTAGGGAATGGCTAAATCCCATCAAGGTGAATAGTTATAATGAGCTGGTAAACTTGGCGATCACGTAGGAGGATTGTATCTTGGCTCATCATGCAGACAAGAAGAGGAAGGCTCCAATACCATCAGCTAGTGCCCTGAGCTAGAAATTTTGGCTAGTTCTGAATGCTCTACCCTGAGTTCCTTAGAGAACTCCTCAGCCTGGACGTTGGGTCATCAGACCGCCTCAGCAGCAGGGAGCTCAACATTTCCCTAACTTTCAGCAGCAAGGCCTAAGGCCAAATGCCCGCAGCCAGCTCACACTAGCAATGGGAACCGGTGTTTCATCTATGGGAGACAAAATCATTTTGCTAAAGAATGTCCATAGAATAGGCTCCAGAACCAGGGACAGAGCTCAAACAAGAACAAGGGCAAGAGGCAGAAGGTCCAGATCAAGCAAGGGAGGCTTAACTTCACCACTGTCGCCGATGTTCCTGAGGATGCACCGATCATGACATGTATTTTCTCTATCCATAACTGGCTTACGGTTATATTATTTGATTTTGGTGCATCACATAGCTTTATTGGAACACAATTCAGTACTAAATGTGGATTGGATTTCTTTCATACAAAAGGGTCTCATATGATTTCAACACCTGGTGGTAAAATTGCTTCTGACCAAATAACATGTCGTGTGCCACTCAAGTTGGGTATTAAAATTTTCGAAATGAACCTTATTATCTTGGGTTTGGAAGGCATAGATATAATTTTGGGGATGGATTGGATGACTCAGCACAAAGTCACGATAGACATTGCAGCACGGGCCATCCAAATAAATTCACCTACACATGGATCTTCCACATTTTACTTGCTAGCCCGAGAGTGCATAAATTCGTGCGCTTATCCGGCAATAGAGTCCCAATTGGAGGATATTCCTGTGGTATGCGAGTATGCCGATGTTTTTCCAGATGACTTGCTAGGAATGGCACCAGATAGGGACATTCAATTTGCCATTAATCTACAACTAGGCATGACACCTATATCAAAGAGACCTTATTGAATGCCGCCTATGGAGTTGGCAGAATTAGAAACCCAACTTCAAAAGTTACTAGATAAGGGTTTTATTCGCCGAAGCACATCATCTTAGGGCTGCCCAACTCTCTTTGTAAAGAAGAAGGATGATAGTCTAAGGATGTGCGTAGATTACCGACCTCTCAATGTGGTGACTATCAAGAATAAATATCCGCTACCCCGTATTGATGTCCTCTTTGATCAACTCACCGGAGCTAGAGTATTATCCAAGATTGATCTCCGCTCTAGCTATCATCAAATTAAAATCCAGCCAAGTGACATCCCTAAGACCCCCTTCTCTACCCGATATGGATTATATGGATTTTTGACGTTTACTATGACACCTCTGGCACTGGTCTCGGATGTGTTCTTATGCAAAAAAAAATTGAGTCATTGCCTATGCTTCACGTGCTCTTCGGCCTCACAAGCAGAATTACCCGATGCATGATCTTGAGCTAACAGCGGTGATTCATGCTCTGAAGATCTGGAGACATTATTTGATGGGTACTCATTGCAATATCTACACCGATCATAAAAGTCTCAAGTACATCTTTACACAGGCCGATCTGAATATGCGTTAAAGGAGATGGTTGGAGATGATTAAGGATTATGATCTAGAGGTGCATTATCACCCCGGGAAGGCTAACGTGGTTGCAGATGCATTAAGCCGCAAGGCTCATTGTGATTGCCTTTCTGCAGAAAACTTCACAGAAACCTTGTGTCATGAGATGAGGAAACTTAATTTGGAAATTGTTCCTCAAGGCACACTGAATCACATCTCTATTGAACCTACCCTGCATGATCAAATCAATATGGCATAGCTATGGGACGAAGAGATAAAACTCATTAAGCAAAAGCTTTCTCAAAGGGACAAAGGATATAAGAGTTTCCACCAAGATTGGAAAGGAGTTGTATGGTTTCAAGACTGCTTAGTTGTTCTAGTAGATCACGATCTCCGAAAACAAATCCTGGATAAGGCACATCTCTCCAAGTTCTCTATTTACCCGTGTAGCACAAAAATGTACCAAGACCTCAGGCAAAATTTTTGGTGGACAGCCAAAGGGTAAAAGCAAGCCACTTAAGAGTAGCCGGTATTCTTCAACCATTACCTATACCATCATGGAAATGGGAGGATATATGTGGCGGATCCACTTCGAATTAGCTTGATTGAACAGGGTTAAGCCGCCTAACATGCGACACTCCTGCCCTAACCAAGTTAACACGAAGTGCCGTCGGATTTCATCCGATTTAACCACTTGAACAGGATCGAGTTTAGCAACTCACACGAAGGTGAGTGGTTCAAGAGAATACAATGAGTCCACTGAGTTAGACAAATTTACTTATTTAGTTCGACCATAAAATCCAACATCAGAGTTTTACAAGATTCAAAGGAAACAACAGAGAAAAACACTAGCGGAAGACTTCGTCGGGGTCGGACATCCCTGGTGAGGCCAACCGGGACATCACTGGTTCCTCTCCTCGCCGACCGAGGAAGAATCTCACTCGACCGTCCAGCCTGGCGGAAGCTGGGGCGGCCAGGCGCCAGCAAGAGAGAGGTCGGGCGCAGCAACCTCACCTGAAAAACAGGAGCCACAACAAGGCTGAGCTACTAAGCTCAACAAGACTTAACCGATGGGAGTAAAACTACTACTCCATCTAGACATGCAGGGCTTTTTGGCTGAGGGGTTTGTTTGCCAAAAGCACTAAGTAACCCTATTTTCAAGTTTTAGCTCCGGTTCTAGGTTCATTTACCAGTCTAGGTTGTGCAACCTATTCTAAGCATTCATAGAACCAAACAAGAGGTATAGATATATCAACAAACATGCCATCATCAGATTCCTCATTTACTCAGGGTGACATAGAGATCAAGCAATCTCAAACTGTGAGAGGCAGACGAATCGATTCGATTCCTTTAACCATGCATGGTGAACCTAGCCTCACGACATCCGCGCACCCGGAGGTCGCTTCCTGTGTCGGCCTTCCCCATCAATCCCCTAACCCGTGTCGGGCCCATTTCCTTTGGTGCAAGGTTCCACAGACCCGGCCTCTGCCGTTCTGTGACCACGCTTGCCACCACGTGCGACAACCTGCGGAAACTCCGTTCCAAGAACAATGGGGCGACCGCTCACGTCTAGGTTCAATCCGGTACTAGGCTTCCTCATCCCATACTAAGTATGAGGCTAGTACTTTCAAACACTTGATCACGAACACCACCACTGTCGGGCCTTAGCAAGTTCTCATAGACAGACGGGGCTAACATCCAACCACCAAAGAGTTACCAAAACCCTGCCCCGTCCATCGTCCTTATAGTTGTAACAGAAAGATAGACATCCAACTCCTACAACTCGCGAGTGACAGGAGATCACTCGACTTTTACCGTCTCCTAGTTAAGCAAGGCGACTACTCGGTCCAACAGCTAGTGCTCAGATCATGGGGACAACTAAGTCATGCATCTAGAATTTCACACAACTCCTATACGTAAATGCACAAGCATGTTACAGAAGGCATGCGCAAGTCTGGTAAAACACTCAAGGTTTTCATGCAACCGGGGCTTGCCTTCAAGCAAAGAGGACGGGAACTGCTCGACATCGGGGGCGACTTCGGCTTCAGCGGGCAGGAACTCAGCTACAGCTTCTTCTTCTGGCGCCGGGTGAAGCTCGTAGAAGCCGTCGGCGAGGTGCAGCTCTACATGAATGCAATGCAAGAGTTAGCATAGACAGTTATTTCAACAGCAACACTGGCTCACCTGAGCCCAGAAACTCGCGACAAGGAGCAGGAGGGTAGGGAGGTTCAAGAGAGCTGATGAAGACCAAAAGGCAAGGGTCGGGAAAGAACTTATGCTCTGATCCTTGAACTAGAGGATGTGGGAAAACTAGGGATCCTCAGACGCAAGCGCTGAAGGGTTCCTAAATTTTACATATACACCCTCGGGTTGAAGAAAAAGATCACAGCCGAACCCTCGGGCGAGGCGGACAAGGGTCGGCGGAATAGACAGGGTCGGGCGAGACGGAACCGGGGTCGGGCGGATAGGAGGGGTCGGGCGAGGCGGACTGGGGTCGGCAACTCACCTTCTTCCTGAAAGGAAAGCTTGGGGGTCGGGAAGAAGCAGACTTGGGCGGAGGGACTAAAGCTTGAACAACGGCTACGACTGGGAATGCTACGGCGGCGGTAGGGCTTCTTGCAGATCACAAGAGAGCTTTTAAGCAGCAAGGAGGAGCAAGCTGCTGGGTGACATGGAGAAAACTGAGAGAATCTGAGAGCAGAGCTCCTCAGGAACTTGGTGTGTGGCGCTAGGAGCTTGAGGAGGGAGCGAGAGAAGGGCTGCAGGCAACAAGGGCGGAGGGAACTCCGGCGACGGGGCATTCCTTTTATAGCTGCTGGAACGGAGAAAGGAAGCGGCGCGGGAGAGAGAGAAGGGGAGCGGCGCGAAGGCCGGGAAGAGGCAATGGAGTGCTCTGCCGGGGCGACGATTGAGCGAAGAGGGCGGTGGTGCAGGACTCCGGGGGTGACGCTAGCGATCATTGCGCTCTGCCGTCAGGGCGGCGTAGGAGCGGGTAGACCGGTGGTCGAGATTTGGCGGAAAGCGGGTGTCGCCGTGCGGAAGATTTGATAGAAGCGACCGGTTTAACGGCGCTAGAATCGAGGGCGCACAGGTGAGAAGACAGGCAGACGCGGGTATGCGGGCGAGCGTGGAACAATAGATTGTCGGGCGGCTTCTGACAGGGCGGGGAAAGGAGCTGTCGCGGCCGCGGTCGGGGTTGGCGATGGGGAATCGTCGTGTAGCGGAGACCAGGCGGCGCGACTGTGGCTGAAGCGACGGAAAAGACGGGTGACATCGGGCTTTGGGGCCGGGATCTGGCGGCGTGATGATGGGCGCGGGAGGCGAGGTTCTGCAGAAAGGGTGCAGAGGGCTTCCGCTGCCATTGGGGAAAGGGGCGCGAGAACCCACTTGGTCGCGGGCCAGAGACAAAACTGAGCGGCGGGCGTCGGAGAAGACGAGCCACGCGGCAGGAAGACTTTGAAGCGGGCATGCAACTCGAGTGCGCCTGTCGCTAAGGATCTGGGGAAAAGATCTCGTGGGTCCACCGGTGGATAGAACGGACGTTTGAGGAAAGCTTAACAGGATCCGACGGTGGGCTGAGCTCGCCGGGGTCGGGAGAGGAGCGAAACGTGAAGGGGTCGGATCTCAGGGGTCGGGATCGGGCTGAAAGCTGATCACTCAGGCAGGGTAAGCAAGACAGATGACTAAGGTCAAGGGCTCCGATTAAGATTAACTTGGAAGGTTTAGGGGTCGGTCGTTACAGCCTACCCCTCTTAAAAAGAATCTCATCCCGAGATTCGAACATCAAAAAGCGGGATGACATTTTTACCTCCTTGACGAGATAGAAAACCTGGAAAGCGCTTGTTCAGATATTCGTCCGTTTCCCACGTTGCTTCATCTTCGGTGTGGTTTCTCCAGAGGATCTTGTACATCTTTACCACCTGGCGTCGGGTGTGCCTTTCCTTCTGGTCAAGAACTCGATCTGGGTACTCGGCGTAGGTCAGGTCGGGCTCTACCTGAAGCTGTTCTTGCTCTAAGATCTCTGCTAGAACTCGGACACATTTCTTCAGTTGAGACACATGGAAAACATCGTGTATAGCCGATAGCTGTTATGGGAGTTGGATCCTGTAAGCGACGGGTCCACATATCTCCACAATCTCATAAGGGCCAACATAACGGGGAGCTAACTTGCCTTTTACTCCAAACCGTTGTACTCCTTTGGTCAGGGAGACTCGAAGGTACACATGATCACCAAGGTCGAACTGCAGGGGTCTTCTTCGCCGGTCAGAGTAACTCTTCTGTCGAGATTGGGCAGCCTTGAGATTAGCTTTAATTACCTTTACTTGTTCTTCAGCTTCTGCCACCAAGTCAGGGCCATAGACCTGTCTTTCCCCTGGTTGGGACCAGTTCAAGGGTGTCCGGCATCTTCGGCCATACAGGGCTTCGAACGACGCCATCTTCAAACTGGCCTGGTAGCTGTTATTGTAGGAGAATTCTACTAAGGGCAGACACTTGTCCCAATTCTTGTCATAGTGGATAACACAAGCTCTTAACATGTCTTCGAGGATCTGATTGATTCTCTCGGTTTGGCCATCGGTTTGAGGATGATATGTTGAGCTTCGGATGAGCTTGGTGCCCAGGGATGCTTGTAGTTGCTCCCAAAAACATGCCACAAACTGAACTCCTCGATCAGAGACGATGGTCTTGGGTACACCATGTAGGGAAACTATGCGGTCGAGGTACAACTCTGCATACTGCTTGACGGTGTAGGTGGTGCGAACAGGAAGGAAGTGGGCGGTCTTGGTCAAACGGTCCACTATAACCTAGATGGAATCATATCGTTGCGTTGTAAGGGGTAATCTAACTATGAAATCCATGCTGATGTCTTCCCATTTCCAAGAGGGAATAGGTAGCGGTTGCAGGGTACCTGCTACCTTTAAATGACTGGCTTTGACGCGTTGACAGGTGTCACACTCTGAAACATACCGAGCTATTTCCGGCTTCATTCCACTCCACCAAAAGGTTTGACGGAGATCATGGTACATCTTAGTGCTGCCAGGGTGGATTGAGAACTTGGAGAGATGAGCTTCATCTAGGATTTGCTGCTTCAGCTCGGGTTCAGCGGGTACAACTAGTCGGTTTCCATAATGCACACCTCCTGTTTTGTCCTGCCGGAATTGCTTATATCCTTCATCCCTTGCTGAGAACTTACTGAGGATCCGTTGTATTTCCTTATCTCTTACTTGTGCTAACCGGATTTGGTCTTCCAAAACTGAGTCAAGGATGATGTGACCAAGGGTTCCTTGAGAAACGATCTCCAAACTGAGCTTAGGAAGGTGGATTGCCCGACCCCCGCCAGTAACAGCGCCTTGTTTTCCAGGCTTCCAACCGCAAGTGCCCCGGCCGACCCTGCCAACGCCACCCCGCCCGGCAGCTAGTAACCGTTGTTTTACCTGCGGCAATGAAGGGCATTTTGCAAAGGACTACCCCAGAAACAAGAATCAACAGCAAGGTCCAAACCCCATGGCAGCCAGAGGAAGAAGGCCCAAGGTGCAAGTCTGACAAGGCCGACTCAACTACACCAGCTTGACCGAGCTCCCCGAAGGTGCGCCAGTAATGACGGGTACTTTCCTTGTTTAAATCAAGCTGTTGTTGTGTTGTTTGATTCGGGAGCCTCTCATAGCTTTATCGGGAGTAAGGCTAGGGAAAGATGTGAGCTGAATGTCGGTCACACTAAGGAACCCTATGTGATCGCCACTCCTGGAGGAAGGATAACATCGGATCAGATCGTTATTCTTGTACCTCTCCAGCTAGGCCCCACCCTCTTCAAGGAAAACCTTATCATCCTTGACCTAGAAGGCATAGATGTCATCCTTGGTATGGATTGGATGACCCGACATCATGTGGTTCTAGATACATCAGCCCGATCCCTCTGCATCAGCTCACCCTCCCATGGCAGTTCTACCATATCCTTGACCCATCCTGAGTTTGCACTTCCTTGTGCCTACCCTCTATCAGGAGCCCATCTAGAAGACCTCCCTGTTATCTATGAGTACCCTGACGTGTTTCCAGAAGACTTGCCGGGTATGCCACCTGATAGAGAAGTGGAGTTTTCCATAGAGTTGATCCCTGGCACAACCCCTATATCTAAGAGACCCTATCGGATGCCACCCACTGAGTTAGCCGAGTTGAAGACCCAGTTGCATGATCTGTTGGAGAAAGAATTCATCTGACCCAGTACCTCATCTTGGGGTTGCCCTACCCTGTTTGTCAAGAAGAAGGATGGCAGTCTACGTATGTGTGTGGATTACTGACCCCTCAATGCTGTGACGGTCAAGAACAAGTACCCACTGCCCCGCATTGATGTCTTGTTTGATCAGTTAGCCGGAGCAAAGGTGTTCTCCAAGATCGATCTTCGCTCTGGTTATCACCAAATCAAGATTCGACCCTGCGACATACCCAAGACAGCTTTCTCTACCAGATATGGACTGTACGAGTACCTAGTCATGTCCTTTGGACTCACCAATGCACCCGCCTATTTCATGTACCTCATGAACTCGGTATTCATGCCCGAGCTGGACAAGTTCGTAGTGGTGTTCATTGATGATATCCTAGTGTACTCGAAGAGCAAAGAAGAGCATGCCGACCATCTACATATAGTTCTCCAACGGCTAAGAGATCACCAACTCTATGCCAAGTTCTCCAAGTGTGAGTTTTGGTTAGATAGTGTCAAGTTCTTGGGACACACTATCTCCAAGGATGGTATCGCCGTTGACCCCGGTAAGGTGCAGGAAGTCATGGAATGGAAGCCCCGTGCCTTAGTGCACCAGATCAGAAGTTTTCTTGGACTAGCTGGTTACTATCGGCGTTTCATACCGGATTTCTCTAAGATAGCTAAGCCGATGACCGAGTTGTTGAGGAAAGAAGTCAAATTTGTGTAGGACAACAAGTGTGAAGAAGCCATCAAGACCCTGAAGCACTTGCTGACCACAGCCCCAGTTTTGGCTCAGCCCGACCCCTCTAGGCCGTATGACGTATACTGTGACGCCTCTGGCACCGGACTCGGATGTGTTCTTATGCAAGACAATCGAGTCATTGCCTATGCCTCACGGGCGTTATGACCTCATGAGCTAAGCTACCCAACCCATGACCTTGAGTTGGCAGCAGTGGTACATGCCTTGAAGATATGGAGACACTACCTAATGGGAGCTCACTGCAACATCTACACCGACCACAAGAGCCTCAAGTACATCTTCACTCAAGCCGACCTCAACATGCGCCAGAGAAGATGGCTGGAGTTGATAAAGGACTACGAATTGGAAGTTCACTATCATCCCGGCAAAGCCAATGTGGTAGCCGATGCCCTCAGTCGCAAACACCATTGCAACTGCTTGTTGTCAGCAGCCTTCACCAAGACTCTGTGCTACGAGATGGGAAGGCTCAGTTTGGAGATCGTTTCTCAAGGAACCCTTGGTCACATCATCCTTGACTCAGTTTTGGAAGACCAAATCCAGTCAGCACAAGTAAGAGATAAGGAAATACAACGGATCCTCAGTAAGATCTCAGCAAGGGATGAAGGATATAAGCAATTCCAGCAGGACAAAACAGGAGGTGTGCATTATGGAAACCGACTAGTTGTACCCGCCGAACCTGAGCTGAAGCAGCAAATCCTAGATGAAGCTCATCTCTCCAAGTTCTCAATCCACCCTGGCAGCACTAAGATGTACCATGATCTCCGTCAAACCTTTTGGTGGAGTGGAATGAATCCAGAAATAGCTCGGTATGTTTCAGAGTGTGACACATGTCAACGCGTCAAAGCCAGTCATTTAAAGGTAGCAGGTACCCTGCAACCGCTACCTATTCCCTCTTGGAAATGGGAAGACATCAGCATGGATTTCATAGTTGGATTACCCCTTACAACGCAACGATATGATTCCATCTGGGTTATAGTGGACCGTTTGACCAAGACCACCCACTTCCTTCCTGTTCGCACCACCTACACCGTCAAGCAGTATGCAGAGTTGTACCTCGACCGCATAGTTTCCCTACATGGTGTACCCAAGACCATCGTCTCTGATCGAGGAGTTCAGTTTGTGGCACGTTTTTGGGAGCAACTACAAGCATCCCTGGGCACCAAGCTCATCCGAAGCTCAACATATCATCCTCAAACCGATGGCCAAACTGAAAGAATCAATCAGATCCTCGAAGACATGTTAAGAGCTTGTGTTATCCACTATGACAAGAATTGGGACAAGTGTCTGCCCTTAGCAGAATTCTCCTACAATAATAGCTACCAGGCCAGTTTGAAGATGGCGCCGTTCGAAGCCCTGTATGTCCGAAGATGCCGGACACCCTTGAACTGGTCCCAACCAGGGGAAAGACTGGTCTATGGCCCTGACTTGGTGGCAGAAGCCGAAGAACAAGTAAAGGTAATTCAAGCTAATCTCAAGGCTGCCCAATCTCGACAGAAGAGTTACTCTGACCGGCGAAGAAGACCCCTGCAGTTCGACCTTGGTGATCATGTGTACCTTCGAGTCTCCCTGACCAAAGGAGTACAACGGTTTGGAGTAAAAGGCAAGTTAGCTCCCCGTTATGTTGGCCCTTATGAGATTGTGGAGATATGTGGACCCGTCGCTTACAGGATCCAACTCCCAGAACAGCTATCGGCTATACACGATGTTTTCCATGTGTCTCAACTGAAGAAATGTGTCCGAGTTCCAGCAGAGATCTTAGAGCAAGAACAGCTTCAGGTAGAGCCCGACCTGACCTACGCCGAGTACCCAGATCGAGTTCTTGACCAGAAGGAAAGGCACACCCGACGCCAGGTGGTAAAGATGTACAAGATCCTCTGGAGAAACCACACCGAAGATGAAGCAACGTGGGAAACGGACGAATATCTGAACAAGCGCTTTCCAGGTTTTCTATCTCGTCAAGGAGGTAAAAATGTCATCCCGCTCTTTGATGTCCGAATCTCGGGACGAGATTCTTTTTAAGAGGGGTAGGCTGTAACGACCGACCCCTATACCTTCCAAGTTAATCTTAATCGGAGCCCTTGACCTTAGTCATCTGTCTTGCTTACCCTGCCTAAGTGATCAGCTTTCAGCCCGATCCCGACCCCTGAGATCCGACCCCTTCCCGTTTCGCTCCTCTCCCGACCCCGGCGAGCTCAGCCCACCGTCGGATCCTGTTAAGCTTTCCTCAAACGTCCGTTCTATCCACCGGTGGACCCGCGAGATCTTTTCCCCAGATCCTTCGCGATAGGCGCACTCGAGTTGCATGCCCGCTTCAGAGTCTTCCTGCCGCGTGGCTCGTCTTCTCCGACGCCCGCCGCTCAGTTTTGTCTCTGGCCCGCGACCAAGTGGGTTCTCGCGCCCCTTTCCCCAATGGCAGCAGAAGCCCTCTGCACCCTTTCTACAGAACCTCGCCTCCCGCGCCCATCATCACGCTGCCAGATCCCAGCCCCAGAGCCCGATGTCGCCCGTCTTTTCCGTCGCTTCAGCCACAGTCGCGCCGCCTGGTCTCCGCTACACGACGATTCCCCATCGTCAACCCCGACCACGGCCGCGACAGCTCCTTTCCCCGCCCTGTCAGAAGCCGCCCGACAATCTGTTGTTCCGCACCCACCCACGCGCCCGCGTCTGTCTGTCTTCTCACCTGTGCGCCCTCGATTCTAGCGCCGTTAAACCGGTCACTTCTATCAAATCTTCCGCACGGCGACGCCCGCTTTCCGCCAAATCTCAACCACCGGTCTACCCGCTCCTACGCCGCCCTGACGGCAGAGCGCAATGATCGCTGGCGTCACCCCCGGAGTCCTGCACCACCGCCCTCTTCGCTCAATCGCCGCCCCGGAAGAGCACTCCATTGCCTCTCCCTGGCCTTCGCGCCGCTCCCCTTCTCTCTCTCCCGCACCGCTTCCTTTCTCCGTTCCAGCAGCTATAAAAGGAATGCCCCGTCGCCGGAGTTCCCTCCGCCCTTGTTGCCTTCAGCCCTTCTCTCGCTCCCTGCTCAAGCTCCTAGCGCCACACACTAAGTTCCTGAGGAGCTCTGCTCTCAGATTCTCTCAGTTTTCTCCAAGTCACCCAGCAGCTTGCTCCTCCTTGCTGCTTAAAAGCTCTCTTGTGATCTGCAAGAAGCCCCACCGCCGCCGTAGCATTCCCAGTCGTAGCCGTTGTTCAAGCTTTAGTCCCTCCGCCCAAGTCTGCTTCTTCCCGACCCCCAAGCTTTCCTTTCAGAAAGAAGGTGAGTTGCCGACCCCAGTCCGCCTCGCCCGACCCCTCCTATCCGCCCGACCCCGGTTCCGTCTCGCCCGACCCTGTCTGTTCCGCCGACCCTTGTCCGCCTCGCCCGAGGGTTCGGCTGTGATCTTTTTCTTCAACCCGAGGGTGTATATGTAAAATTTAGGAACCCTTCAGCGCTTGCGTCTGAGGATCCCTAGTTTTCCCACATCCTCTAGTTCAAGGATCAGAGCATAAGTTCTTTCCCGACCCTTGCCTTTTGGTCTTCATCAGCTCTCTTGAACCTCCCTACCCTCCTGCTCCTTGTCGCGAGTTTCTGGGCTCAGGCGAGCCAGTGTTGCTGTTGAAATAACTGTCTATGCTAACTCTTGCATTGCATTCGTGTAGAGCTGCACCTCGCCGACGGCTTCTACGAGCTTCACCCGGCGCCAGAAGAAGAAGCTGTAGCTGAGTTCCTGCCCGCTGAAGCCGAAGTCGCCCCCGAAGTCGAGCAGTTCCCGTCCTCTTTGCTTGAAGGCAAGCCCCGGTTGCATGAAAACCTTGAGTGTTTTACCAGACTTGCGCATGCCTTCTGTAACATGCTTGTGCATTTACGTATAGGAGTTGTGTGAAACCCTAGATGCATGACTTAGTTGTCCCGATGATCTGAGCACTAGCTGTTGGACCGAGTAGTCGCCTTGCTTAACTAGGAGACGGTAAAAGTCGAGTGATCTCCTATCACTCGCGAGTTGTAGGAGTTGGATGTCTATCTTTCTGTTACAACTATAAGGACGATGGACAGGGCAAGATTTTGGTAACTCTTTGGTGGTCGGATGTTAGCCCCGTCTGTCTATGAGAACTTGCTAAGGCCCGACAGTGGTGGTGTTCGTGATCAAGTGTTTGAAAGTACTAGCCTCATACTTAGTATGGGATGAGGAAGCCTAGTACCGAATTGAACCTAGACGTGAGCGGTCGCCCCATTGTTCTTGGAATGGAGTTTCCCCTGCTGGTTGTCGCACGTGGTGGCAAGCGTGGTCACAGAACGGCAGAGGCCGGGTCTGTGGAACCTTGCACCAAAGGAAATGGGCCCGACACGGGTTAGGGGATTGATGGGGAAGGCCGACACAGGAAGCGACCTCCGGGTGCGCGGATGTCGTGAGGCTAGGTTCACCATGCATGGTTAAAGAACTTGAATCGATTCGTCTGCCTCTCACAGTTTGAGATTGCTTGATCGCTATGTCACCCTGAGTAAATGAGGAATCTGATGATGGCATGTTTGTTGATATATCTATACCTCTTGTTTGGTTCTATGAATGCTTAGAATAGGTTGCACAACCTAGACTGGTAAATGAACCTAGAACCGGAGCTAAAACTTGAAAATAGGGTTACTTAGTGCTTTTGGCAAACAAACCCCTCAGCCAAAAAGCCCTGCATGTCTAGATGGAGGAGTAGTTTTACTCCCATCGGTTAAGTCTTGTTGAGCTTAGTAGCTCAGCCTTGTTGTGGCTCCTGTTTTTCAGGTGAGGTTGCTGCGCCCGACCTCTCTCTTGCTGGCGCCTGGCCGCCCCAGCTTCCGCCAGGCTGGACGGTCGAGTGGGATCCTTCCTCGGACGGCGAGGAGAGGAACCAGTGATGTCCCGGTTGGCCTCACCAGGGATGTCCAACCCCGACGAAGTCTTCCGCTAGTGTTTTTCTCTGTTGTTTCCTTTGAATCTTGTAAAACTCTGATGTTGGATTTTATGGTCGAACTAAATAAGTAAATTTGTCTAACTCAGTGGACTCGTTGTATTCTCTTGAACCACTCACCTTCGTGTGAGTTGCTAAACTCGATCCTGTTCAAGTGGTTAAATCGGATGAAATCCGACGGCACTTCGTGTTAACTTGGTTAGGGCAGGAGTGTCGCATGTTAGGCGGCTTAACCCTGTTCAATCAAGCTAATTCGAAGTGGATCCACCACAATATAAGCATGGATTTCGTTGTTGGTTTGCCCCACACCTCCCAAAAGAATGATTCCATATGGGTTGTAGTTGATAGACTGACCAAAACCGCACATTTTATTCTGGTGCAAACAACCTACACAGCCAAGAAGTATGTTGAGCTATATCTTGATCGCATTGTTTGCCTGCATGGAGTACCCAAAATGATCGTCTCAGATCGAGATGCTCAGTTTGTGGCACGCTTCTGGGAATAGTTGCAAGCTTCTCTTGGCACTAAGCTAATTCACAACTCAACCTATCACCCTCAAACTGATGGACAAACTAAAAGGGTGAATCAAATCCTTGAAGATATGCTTTGAGCTTGCATCATTCACTATGATAAGAATTGGGACAAATACTTGCCTCTAGCAAAGTTTTCTTATGACAACAACTATCAAGCTAGTTTGAATACGGCACCATTTGAGCCTTGTATGGTCACAGGTGTCGAACTTCGTCGAGTTGGTCCCAAACCGGAGAATGGAAAGTATGGGCCAGATTTGGTAATTGAGGCAGAAGAGAAAGTAAGGATAATACAAGAAAACCTTAAAGCCACCCAATCTAGGCAAAAGAGCTATTTTGACAAGAGGATGAAACCATTACACTTCGAGGTTGGTGACCATGCATACCTTCGGGTTTCACCAACCAAGGGTGTGCAAAGGTTCCGAGTAAAAGGAAAACTAGCTCCTCGATATATTGGTCCTATGAAATCATGGAAATTTGTGGACCCGTTGCCTATCGAGTGAAACTTCCACCTAGACTCTCAGCTATCCATGATATCTTCCATGTATCTCAACTCAAGAAATGTGTTCGAGTTCCAACCGAGATTATCAAACAAGAGGAGGTATGGGTAGAACTGGATCTTTCCTATGTTGAATTTCCCATCAAGATTCTTGATCGTAAGGAAAGAAGAACTAGGTGACAAGTAATAAGAATGTTTAAGATTCAATGGAGCCATCATACTAAAGATGAGGCAACATGGGAACCGAAGAATATCTCAACAAAAATTTCCACGGTTTCCTATTCGAACAAAAAGGTACACGCACACCCCCACTAGTTTTAATCACCCGAATTTCGGGATGAGATTCTTTTGAAGGAGGGTATGCTGTGAAATCTCTAGTGTTTAAAAGAGCAAAACAAAAGAAATTAAGGAGGAGATTAGGAACAAACCAAATTTGCCAAATGTCAGATTCAAAAACACTTCAAATTCTTCTAAGTGTTGAAAACACCCCTAAAAGCCACTCATTTGGGTAGGATTTATTAGAAGATTTTTATATAGGAACTCACCTTTTGGACAATATAAAAGTTGTAGAACTTTTCAAACTAAACAACTTTTATAATTTGCACTTTTTCTGATTTCGAGTAGAAGGCATTCAAAAACCAGGTCAAAGTTTGGTCAAAATCATGTCAAATTCAAACCAACTTTGCCGGCGTTCCACCAATGTTCTAGCAGCCACATCTTCAAAACAAGCACGTTTTCCATGTTTGTAGAACTTGTAGTCTGTAGTTCAAACTCCAACTTCTACATTTGAATTTTTTTAAGTTCAGTTCAAATTTTTTGGAGAAATTTTGCTTTAAAGCTACTGCCCTCGCGCGCCACGGCAAGCCCACGTGCGCCCGGATTCGCTGTGATCGCGCATGGCGCGTGCGATGTCACCACGTCACGCCGCCCGGCCAGCCTCCACCGCTCGGCCAACCCCGCCGGCAACAAGATGGGACAAGCGCGGCCGCTACCCACTCCGCGCCCGAGCTATCGCCCCCTCCCCATGCCAAATCGCCTCTGGCCAACCACCGAACGCGACCCACATGCGCGCATGCCACATGCCACCGACGGCCACTCCTGGCGCTGCTCCACCTGCCGCCTATGCCCGACCACCTCCGGCTTGCCCAATTGCGCCGCGAGCTTATCTTGGCGCTCGCTAGCTCGCCCATACCGTCAAGGGCCAAGCTCGGCTGCCGGCACCACTCCCTCTACTTCTCCCCTCTGCCGCGAGCGCTACTGCCACCTCACCATCGAGCTCACCTTCCCGAGCCCCACCAGCACCCCCTAACCCTTCCAGTGCACCACCCACACCTCGCAGCACCTTCCCGAGCACTTCCCCAGCCCTCCCCGCCACCACCATCACCGGAGATGATGCCTCCACAAGCTGCACCCGAAGCCTCACCGCCGAGCGTCGCTGCCGAAGCTTCTCCACCCACAACCCCCATAGCCCAACGACCACAGGTGAGCCCCTTGTCATGCTCGAGCCCTCACCCCGCACCCCATCGCCGAAGCTCACTCGATTTTGCCGGAGTGCCGCCGGCCGAGCCCCCAAGGGTGACATTGCAAAGCCCACATATTTCCAAGGTCCTTAGCGCAAGAATGTAGGGGCCTTCTTGTGAATGTTTGAAAACTTCAAGGGTCGCTCTGTAAAACGTGAAACTCATATTTGACTTAAAATCCATTTAAGCGGCTAAAACTTTGAAAATGTGTAGGAAAATGTAGAAAAATAGGAAAAATGTAAAACTAGCATTGCTAGGTTCCTGATGATGTCTAGTTTAACTTAAAAATATTCATGTGCATGTTACTGTCCTGTATCTGACACTAGAAATTATTTTGTATAAAAGCCATTAAAGGCTTAGTAAATCATAGGATGCTCTGAAAAATATGAAACCACTTTTGTTGGTTTCCTTTTGACATGCATGTTCTGGATCTGTAAGTTATGCTACTGGAATCCATGATGTTCCTACTATTTTAAATTCAAATGCTTAATTGTTGTCTTAATCTTGTTATTTGAATATTAAATAGTGGACAGTAGATAAAAATGTAAGCTAAATTTTGCTAGAATCTTGATGTCCATGTCTGACTAATAAAAATACTTTCTCCTGTAAAATATGTGTTTTCTATTGCTTAAGAAAATACATGTTGTTTGATCTCCTTATTATGTGATAAATAGTTTTCATACTCATAAAACCCTGAAAAATTTATAGTAGCATATGTTAGTGTTGCTAACCTTTCTGTATAATTTGTGGAACAAAACTAATGATGAAACTCAGGTTAAAAATCTGAAGGATCAGAAAGGTGACCAGAGGGGGGTGAATGAGAGCCGATTCAAATTTTCTTCAAAAACCTCGGCTAAAAACCCCAAACCCTCTCCTCTAGAAAAAGGAAGTCCACTTAGCTATGAATGAGCTAATGGACCTAGGAATGATGCTAGAAACCCATATTGACAGTAACGGAAGTAAGAAAGAGTCCAAATGAGTCTCGGAAGAAGAAATTTGAAAACCAACACCTCTGCGTGGAAAAATCCGGAGAAACCTTCGAAAAATTCCGGACTTGCGGAGATTTCCAGAAAAACCTCCGGAGATTTCTGGAATTAGTTCCGAAATATTCCGGATTTCAGATTTCAGCTGCGTGAAGATGGTAGAAAAATCCAAAATAGGGTCAAACGACCTCCAAAAATCATAAAATTTGAACCATAGCTTCAAAATACAGTAAAGAAGCTTATACTAAGAAATCATCCCCAAAAGATTTAGCAATCAAGGGAAATTCCAAATCTTGTGAAGAACTCTATTTTCTCAACCCCAAAACTTGAATCGACCCGATACATGAACTCGTGAGATTTCAATCAAATCCCTTTGGTGGAAAAGTTCAACTCATGTCCTAGTTCATCTCCAAACAATCAGTTTGACTCAAAACACCCCACAAGTCATGAATCGAACAAAAACGTGAAAGGGGTGAGAGGGAAGAAACGAAGAACGCGAAGAACAAAATCAGAAATTGCAAATCCAAACACAATGGAACAAGATGGCACGAATTGATCCTTCGATTGCTCCATCATGTCCGGTTACAAGCCACTCCTTAGCACAATCAAAGCTAGGATGACGAAAAGATCAAACAAAGATCCACTCCACTCTCTCCTCACCTCTCTCCCAAAGCCTCTCACAAACAAATGAGTAGCAACCACCAACTAGCCCCCAAGGAGATGGCTACACCAACAGCCCTCCTACACATATATAGGCATTTGGAAAATGTCCAAAACGCCCTTACATTAAGCATACATCCCAAATACCCCCAGGGGTAAACTCGTCCAACTTTTTCTACGCTCATCGGACCGACATGCCACCTTCACGACTTTGCTTCGCCTCGACGCAAGCTTCGTGATGGTGCCACGCGTCCTCTGACTGAATGTCATCCGGCCGCACCGAACTCGCCCCTGGTTCTGAGGCCCAAACTGACAAACCTACCTGCATGGTGGTTTTAAGGCCAAACCGGTCAAACCCTCTCGCACGCTTCGCAAGGCGTGACTCACCGATGTCGACGCATGTTTGGCCTCCGCCAAGCCTCCGACGCGTCCAAGTATTTTGCTCCCGGCACCCGGGCCACCTACTCAACTTGCCTCCGTCCTGCTTGACTCGACCGAGGTCGTCTCCATCACAGTTCGTGTACTCTTGCTCTTCCGTGCACCATGTGGATCGCCCATGACTCTGCCCAGACTCCTCAAGTCCCTCAGTCCAAGCCTACTTGTGTCCACCCTTCATAGCCCTAGTACATCAGCATGGACCTTTCACTTGACCTTCACCACATGCCGACGGCCGCCACACCGCATCCAACACCTGCACATCACAAGCCAAGAGATACAACACACAAGATATGTTTTGTACGAACACCACAACACAACACAACACATACGGTTAACCGTTAGCATAATCATGCACATATGAAGTATGGACTCAACCGGTAAAGCCTCAAATCATCTAGTCAATCACTCATCACACATAGACGAAGGCACATCTCAACTTGGTAAAAGCAAACACAAGGCAACTTGATATGAGAAAGGATCATGCAAGCTCCAAACAAAAATTCTAGGTTGCCATCAAAGCCATTTCTCAATCTCCCCCTTGATGAATCCCACAAGACAACCAAAGAGTCAAGCGAAAGACACAAGAGCTATAAAATGCCGTCAAAGCCATTTCAACAATCCATTTCAACATTTGTCAAACGCTCATCACTATAAAATCAAGGTTCATATCAACTTGATTTCTCAATCTCCCCCTTGATGAGTGTGTTCACAACATTAAAGCACAACGAAATGGTTTGGGAGGCAAAAGCCAAAAATCTTATCCAAGTGATCAAAAAGTTAGGAAAAGCTAAGTTCAAAGTCAATTGCGATGAGATGAATCACAAAAGCCAAAATGTGAAACCAATTAGGCAAAACTCTCATCTATGTGATCGAAAGCCATGTAAAGGCAAGGATTAAAGTCACTCGGCGTGAGAAACATCACAAAGGCCGAATCAACATGGAAAAGTCTCGGCCCCCAAAGACATGGGCGATGGCTCAACACAACCGAGACAAAGAACACATGATTCCTCAAGAAGAGGTAGACATGGCTCAACACCAATCATGTGAAGATCGAAAGCATATGATCCCTCAAGAAGAGGTAGAAAAGGGCTCAACACCAATTATGTGACGATCGAAGCTCAAATTTAAACACTGGCTCCTCAAGAAGAGGTAAATAGCTCAACGCCACCAGCAAAATAGCAAAAGAGAGCACAAAACAAGCACAAAGCTCAGAAGCTGCCACTAAACACAAGAAACATAGCAAAAGAGCACACAAAGCTCACAGGCTCCCCCTAAACACATGCACTCCCCCTGAGAACATGCCATAGTGAAATGCATGCACAGGAGCCAAAGAATACATGCTCCCCCTTAAATGCAAAACTCCCCATTAAATGCAAGACTCCCCCTTAAATGCAAACATCAAGATCATATGAGAGCACAAAATGCATACCATGGGGTTTAAAACCTACCAAGCTTCTCAAATATATCACAAAGCACATACAAAGGCTATAAGTGAGATAATGCACAAGCAGGTAGATCATAAAGAGCAATTGCATCACCATCAAGAGGATATTATGATATAAGCAAAAGACGAAGCAAGTTATCAAGTTTTGCAGTTTACAAAAGTATCACCACATGAGCAAGCACCTAGTCATGAATTACTGAAGCAAGAATTAAACTAGGTCATCAGAGCTCATACAAGGAAGATACATTCTCAATAAGAGATCATTGCAAACACCCACATATGCATCACAAGTCATGTCAAGGCTTGTCGAAGTCATGTGCCTACTTCTTTTGGCAGACATCATGTAACAACTAAGCAAACAAAGATATGAACATTAAGCATAAACACTCGGTGAATTATTGAATTTCTCTTTTCATCATTTTTTCATTATTCACATAAAACAAGGGACATGAAGTGCCTTTGCGGCACAAAGAATCCATGCTTCTCCAAGGAATGCATCATGGGCTAAACATTTGCAATGATACCTAGATCTTTGATGCAATTGAAAAGAACTAATTCCAAGTAGAAGCTAAACATGGAGCTAGCTTTCAAGCAAGAAGAATGCATAATCAGGTAGCTACTCATGGGTGATAAGCATTTCAGAATTCATTATTCAAGATTAACATTTGATTCAGAAAAGCATTTAGCTTAACATGGTTACATGACAATATCATCAAGAGCATATGCTGCACATGCTAACACAATCACCAACAATGCACTATTTCACAAATAGCATAAGTAAACGCTAAGGATATATAGGAGAAGCTCATCTAGTGCAAAGTGTACAAGGTGTAATATGGTACAAATGCAATGCGATGCTAAACTAGCATACTACAAAGATGCTAACAAGACAAAAAGGCTATACAGGTATAATACAAGACAAGCTCCAAAGTCCAACTTAGAAAGGAAAGCCGACACCCAACTCCCCCAGCAAACGAGTAAATGTGGCTTGATCCAGGGGTTCGACTCAAAATGAAGAAAGCTTGTGAGGTTCAAACCAATATAGCAAAAACTATATGGCAAAAGAAGAACCGCCAATGATCCCAATTGAGTACCATAAAAGGGGATATCAATTGAAGGATAAAAAATTTATATCACTTGATACCAATTGAAGAATATGGAATCCAATTGATAGATCAAATGTGATACCAATTAAAAGATCGAAAGCAGATATAAAAAACAAATCAAGTCTTGGTCCAAACTCCTCCTCGAATGAAGCCGAACTCCCCCTCAACCAAAGACACCTAGCAAACAAAAACTAGGAAAAGAAGGGGGCAAAAATAAAAACTTCAACACCAATTAAAAAGAAGAGAAATCAAAAGAAGGAGCATAATGCAACCCAATGACAAAGCAAGCCCAAAAGTAAGATAAAGCTCAATTCATGTCACACAATGTAATGATGATACTAATGAGATGAATTTAAGCATTGTAACATGATTCCACATTTATGAATAAAAGTTTGGGCAAGCAAACATGTCAACAAGGTGCAAAGTATTATACAAAGATACTAAGCTAAAAAGATATCAAATGAACAACATGCCATACCCAATACGAAGACTAAGCTAAATCATGGCATGATGTTCATGTGGATCATCCACCAAGATATATTACAAAGCTAGCTGACAAGATATACATGAAGATCACACATGCTAACATGAAAAGGTGGCTAGCATACCATGGTATATTCACAGCATGATACAAGGATAAAACATGCGAATAGTATACAAGTGAGCACAAGAGTGTGAAAGAGAAAACTCACTATACAAGTGTGCAAAGGCCTCTCGACGACAAACCAAGCAGTGTGGAGAACCATCAAGCCTTGATCACCTCAAGCAAAAGATCATGTCACTTCGAGCTCATGTTCTCCACCCGTATCCCCGTACCTACACATGAGGGGACAAAGAAGACCGAGTCTTGGATCCCAAAGGGTTAGCAAGCATATACTTGGGAATCCAAAACTTAGTCGCACGGGTAAAAGATGCACTCAACTTATCATGTAGGTTAGCATGATATAAATGTCGGTTCAAATGAGATGATTTTGAAACACCCTTGGAACCATGCCTCAAAGGAGCAACTTGTGAAGAAGAACGAGTGCTACCACTAGAAAAAAAGGCAATGATCCCCCAAGGTCTTAAGAGGAGAACCAACACAAGCACCATGAGAACCATGTCGTGGACCAACATAAGAAGAACTAGAAGCATGTCCACATGCATGACCTAACTCACTAGAAAAGGAGTCATAAAACCCATCAATGAAATGTGGCTTCTTACTAGGCTCACAAGTGTTCATGCCATGAGCAGGGCTATGAACAACCAAAGGCCTAGAAGCACGAGCTCGCCGCATTTGTCTTGCATGATGATAACAAAAGCTCTCTTGATGCCCATCTTTCTCACAATAAGAGCAATGGTACAAAGGTCTTTTTGGAGGCATGGTCCAAGAGGACGAATCACCATTCTCATTCAAGTGAGAAGTCCCTTGGGACTTAGAGCACGAAGCATCAACATCACCAGTTAACTTGGTGCCCACATTAGGTTCACATGTGCCATGGGAAAGGCTACATGGCTTCCTAAAAGCTTTGGCATGCACACGTCGCTCATGCTTGACATGGTGAAAGCAAAACTCAACGGTATGCCCATCTTTATTACAAAAGGTGTAATGGAACTTCAGTTTGGGAGTATGAGTTCCAAAAATATGAGAAGCATCCTTGCCACTTGAATTGTCTTGGGCAATACTAGAACAAGCAACAAGCTTAGGAGTACCAATAAAGAGCTATCCAAAGCACTAGCACAAGTGCTATCATCCAAAAACTCATGCTCAACACAAGAAGCCAACTCCGATTGGGAAGAAGCAATTTTGGAAACAACAACATTGGAGTGACAAGAATTGCGAGAATCAAAAGATTTAGCACAAAGAGTCTTTGCATCTTGTGGCCAAAAGCTCATTTTCATGCTTGAGGCGATCACAAGTACCACATGGAGCATTTCTCAAATTATCCATCTCCTTTTTAATGCACTTAGCATATGTGGTACGTAAGAATTCATTTTCTTTCTCAAAGTTGGCACTCATCTCAAATTGCTCAACCAACTTGGCGCTCATATCATCACGCATTTGTTTCAAAGCCAAAACTTCACTTTCCAATTCAATGCATGATGTGCAAATAAGACCGCATGAAGAAACATCATTATTCACATCAAGCAAAACATTATGATTATCACAAGAAGTAAGGCAAGCATCATCATCAAGAACCAAAGAGCACATGCTACAAGGCATAAACTTCATTTCATAAATTTCAGCCCTAGCATGCTCAAGTTGTTCAACATTTGTGGTGTGAGTCAATTTTAATTCATTAGTTTTAGCAGGAAAAGACTCACATGAAACACATGGTAAAGAAGCATTCAACTTCAACAAAGAGATTTCATCTCTAGCTTTATCAAGATCATTATTTAAAGCAACACATGAATTACATTGTAGAGAGGCATTAGATTTCAACATTTCATTTTCAGATTTTAAGGAATCAAGAGAAGAGTTCAATTCATCACTCTTTCTAAGAAAGGCATCACAAGAATTGTAAGGATTTAAAGCATGTGACATCCAATGAGCAATTCCACATTGAATCTAGCAAGAGAACATTTCATCTTCTTATTCTTCCTACACAAAGCATCACAAAGCTCTATGTTTCTCTCATTTTCATCTTCACAAACATCAACACGATTGCTTAGAACCATGATGCATTTTCCAAGCATACCTGGGCTCATGTCTCTTAGCCCGCGGTAGAACTCGCCCTTTGTGAAATCACCATCCTGGTAGTTCTCGAGGAGATCCATCACTGCCTCCACTTCTGGTTCCAACTCAATCTCCGAACTCCTCCTACCTGAGGATAATGAAACACAAGAAGAAGAGCTTGGTGCCATAGCTCAAAGCACCGGTTAGGATTAGCCGAAAGCAAGCTCAACTCTCGAAAACCAAATCCGCAAGCAAAAACACCCTTTACTTTGTCGCCTCGTGGATCACAAAGCCAATTAAGGTTGTGTGATCCTTAACCAAGCTCTGATACCAATTGAAGGATCGGAAAGACGACCAGAGGGGGGGTGAATGGGAGCCGATTCAAATTTTCTTCAAAAACCTCGACTAAAAACCCCAAACCGTCTCCTCTAGCAAAATCAAGTCCACTTAGGTATGAACGAGCTAATGGACCTAGGAATGATGCTAGAAACCCAAATTAACAATAACGGAAGTAAGAAAGAGTCCAAATAAGTCTCGGAAGAAGGAATTTGAAAACCAACACCTCTGTGCGGAAAAATCCGGGGAAACCTTCGAAAAATTCCAAACTTGCGGAGATCTCGAGAAAAACCTCCGGAGATTTCCAGAGGTCCAGAATTAGTTCCAGAATATTCTGGATTTTAGATTTCAGCCTGCGTGAAGATGGTAAAAAAAATCCAAAATGGGGTCAAACGACCTCCAAAAATCATAAAATTTGAACCATAGCTTCAAAACGTAGTAAAGAAGCTTATACAAAGAAATCATTCCCAAAAGATTTGCCAATCAAGGGGAATTCCAAATCTTGTGAAGAACTCTATTTTCTCAAGCCCAAAACTTGAATCGACCCGATCTATGAACTCGTAAGGTTTCAATCAAATCCGTTTGGTGGAAAGGTTCAACTCACATCCTAGTTCAGCTCCAAATAATAGATTTGACTCAAAACACCCCACAAGTCATGAATCGAACAAAAACGTGAAAGGGGTGAGAGGGTAGAAACGAAGAACGCGAAGAACACAAACGGAAATTGCAAATCCAAACGTGATGGAACAAGATGATGCAAAATTGATTCTTGGATTACTCCACCATGTCTGGTTACAAGCCACTCCTTAGCACAATCAAAGCTAGGATGGCAAAAAGATCAAACAAAGATCCACTCCACTCTCTCCTCACCTCTCCCCCAAGGCCTCTCACAAACAAATGTGTAGCAACCACCAACTAGCCCCCAAGGAGATGGCTGCCCCAACAGCCCTCCTACACATATATAGGCATTTGGCAAATGTCCAAAATGCCCTTACATTAAGCATACATCACAAATACCCCCCAGGGGTAAAGTCGTCCAACTTTTTCTACGCTCATCGGACGGACACGCCACCTTCACGACTTTGCTTCACCTCGATGCAAGCTTCGCGATGGTGCCATGCGTCCTCCAACTCGACATCATCCGGCCGAACCGGACTCGCCCCCGATTTTGAGGCCCAAACTGGCAAACTTACCTGCGTGGTGGTTTTGAGGCCAAACCAGTCAAACCCTCTCGCACGCCCCACAAGGTCCGACTCACCGATGTCGACGCGTGTCCGGCCTCCGCCAAGCCTCCGACACCCCCAAGTCTTTTGCTCCCGCCTCTCAGGTCGCCTTCTCGACTTGCCTCCGTCCCGCTTGACTCGACCGAGGCCGTCTCCATCACAGTCCGTGTACTCTTGCTCTTTCGTGCACCATGTGGATCGCCCATGACTCCACCTAGACTCCTCAAGTCCCTCAGTCGAAGCCTACTCATGTCCACCCTTCACAGCCCTAGTACATCGGCATGGACCTTTCGCTTGACCTTCACCACATGCCGTCGGCCGCCAAACTGCATCCAACACCTGCACATCACAAGCCAAGAGACACAACACACAAGATATGTTTTGTACGAACACCACAACACAACACATTCTGTTAGCCGTTAGCATAATCATGCACATATGAAGTATGGACTTAACTAGTAAAGCTTCAAATCATCTAGTCAATCACTCATCACACATAGACCAAGGCACATCTCAACTTGGTCTCTCAATCTCCCCCTTGATAAGTGCCTTGATAAAAGATGATTTGAAAGCAAAAGAAAAACTCATTCAAGTGCCCAAAAGGCAAGTAAAAGCAAACATAAGGCAACTTGATATGAGAAAGGATCATGCAAGCTTCAAACAAAAATTCTTGGTTGCCATCAAAGCCATTTCTCAAGGCCCTTACATTGAGCATGCATCCCAATACCCCCAGGGGTAAAGTCATCCAACTTTTTTTGCGCTCATCGGATGGACACGCCACCTTCACGACTTTGCTTTGCCTCAACGCAAGCTTCGTGATGGTGCCACGCGTCCTCCGACTCGACATCATCCGACTGCACCAGACTCACCCCGGTTTTGAGGCCCAAACTGGCAAACCTGCCTGCGCGGTGGTTTTGAGACCCAAACCACCCAGACCGTCCATCTCCGCTTGGCTGCCACACGACCTCCAGGGTTTCGACGCCATCCAGCAGCACCGGACTCGTCCCCCAGTTTTGAGGCTAAACCGGTCAAACCCTCTGCACACGCTCCTGGCGTGACTCACCGCCGGGTTTGAGGTCAAACCGGTCAAACCCTCTCGCACGCCCCGTAAGGCGTGACTCACCGATGTCAACGCGTGTCTGACCTCCGCCAAGCCTCCGAAGCCTCCAAGTCTTTCGCTCCCAGCTCCCGGGCCGCCTACTCGAGTTGCCTCCGAAAAAATTTCATATTTATGTCTTAAAAGATGCTTCTAGAACACTTTTATTCATGTTAAGAGCTAGTTTATTTATTAATAAAAATTGCTATTAGAAATGGTAGACTAGCAAAATGATTAATTATGTTTTTATTCAGAAACATCATAACTTTTGAAATGATTGCTAAACAGTACCAATATGACACCACCTTTCTTTTATGAGTTCTAAGTTGTTAGAACCTTATATGTGTACACAATCACCATCAAAGTAAAACCCAAGTTTTATTCACAAGCCACTTTGTTTTATGAAGAAAAGATTTGTTAAAGTCTTGTCTAGGTGAATGTGGCCAAAAAGAAAGAGAAGGGTTAAAATCTTATCTGGGTGATTGTGGTCGAAACTGCAACCTACATCATGAATAGTTACAAATGAAATCTTATGCATATGCATCTCATGTAGAAGCTAACCTCGCTGACGGGCACTTACGAGTTGGTTCCGAACGTTGAAGAGGAACACTCGGTTGCTGCGTTGAACCTGATCGAGACTGCTCAAGACATGTAGCCAAGCCTCAAAAGAGCCATAGGCTAGTATAGGACAAGAAGGCAAGCCTAGAAGGATAACCTTGGTTTGTAAAATTATGTAATACTTATGTTATTGTAATACTTATGTTATTTATGTTTGTGCATTAAGTTCATAGGAGTTGCTTGAAACCTTAGTTGCATGCTCCTAGTACCCATGTTTTGAATACTAGTATGATAAGTCGTTTAGTTGCTATGCTAAATAGGGACACGGTAAAAGTCAAGTGATTTCCTGTCACTTGCGAGCTATAGGAGTTGCCTGTTTACTTATGTTGGAAGCATAAGGTTGATGGGTGGGGCTTGGTAATATGTTTTGGATTTGGTTTATGCCCCATCTGTTTAGAGGAAAACTGCTAAGGTTGAAATGTGTTAGAGTTGTGGTCAAGTGTTTGAAAGTACTAAACACATACCGAGTATGGGATCGGGAAGCCTAGTACGTGATTGAACTGGGACGTGGACATACTCCCCGCTCTCTCTGAAACCGGGTTCCCCTAATGCATCATGTGGGTACAAGTGCAGCCTCGGTACGGTGTCGTTCTGGGACCGGTGGGGCCTAGTAACCAAGGGTAGTGGGACCTGGACACGTGCTGGGGATCGATGGAAACGGTTGATATATGTGAACCCGGCGTGGAAAGCATATGTCGTGTGTTTAGGTCCAACTTGCAAGGTTAATAAATTTGATGTGAATTGTCTACTTCTCACAGTTTAGGACTGCTTGACCGCCTTTCTGCACTGAGTAAGAAGAGGAACAAGGATGATGTTTAATTTTGATGCTTGATTAAATTGCTTGTTCTACCATGCTTGTTTAGAATAGGTGCTTACTTTGAACGGTTAATCAACTAGAACTTGATGCTAAGACTTGAAAGTAAGGATTCACTTTAGAAGCTTTTGGCAAAACAAACCTCTCAGCCAAAAAAGCCTTGCATGTCTAGGAGTCGGTGGATTAGATACCTCCTGACGGGTAAGTCTTGTGGAGTATTACTTACTCAGCCTTGCTTGTGGCTATGTTTTTAGGTAATGTTGATGTTGAGGATATGATTGCTAGTGTGACTTGGCCGTGCCAGCTCCCTCCGAGATGGACGATTGAGTGGAACCCATCCTCTATGGGCGAGGATGGTTGTGAGTGATATCATGGAAGGCTTCACCATGGTATCATGTATCGACGTTAGAACTTTCACTTATTTCCGCTGCTTTGAACTCTGAACACTCTTTATGCTTTTGAAACTTGGTTTGTAATAATTTAATTTGGGACCTGTAATATGTTATCTGGATTGTTGTAATCTCTAGACTCGTCTTCATGCGAGCTTGGTGTGCTTGTTTCGATCAGAAACATGTGATTTTATTGGGTGAAACCCGATAGACTACCATTTTAATTCGATTAAAGTGTCTATTCGCATTTGAGGTGATGTTGAGTACACTTTAGCTGGGTTAACTCGGGTGGATCTGCCATAGGTTCAAGCTCTCGATTTGAAAGGACTAATCGACACAGTCAAGGAGAGCAAGAATAAGGGCTTGGATCACAGTAAAAGGACTTATCACCATAGTGCCATAGTTACAATGAATCAATCTTAGTTTCTCAATGGAAAACTAGAACTATACAAAACCCAAGTCTCTCAGGTGGTGGCTACTGAGTTTATATGAAAAAGGGCAAGCTAGGGTTGGTGGCAACCTGGAGGGGGGGGGCAGAACATGGGCTTAAGGTCCGACATGATACAAGGCCATCTTGGCCCAAAACTGGTGATACAGCACATTGTCATGGTCACACAGAATGATCCATGATGCTTCTAGAGCTAGGAACAGAACCAAACAAAAGTTTTCGTCGTCTTCTTTCCAACGCATCAAAGAACACCTTGTCTCGATGTCGTATGAAGGAGATATCACTCTTTCCGTTTAGGGTGGTTGGCTGAATCCGAACCGAACGTGAAGACCAAATTGGTGACGACTTGTAACTTGGAGAAGGCCAAGGCTCATGTGTATCCAACATGGTGATGTCCTCATCATCATCCCCTTCTTGAATTGGAGTCGTCCTCGACTCCATATCATCATCAAACTCCTGCAAAAGGTTAGTGATAGCAGTATGCAAAGTACGAGATATAGGATCATGGGAAAAACACACATCTCGACAAAGCATAGTATAGCAAGGTGCATCATTATTATCACATAGCACAGCAGCAACAGAAGTAGATGCAAGAAAAGCACCACCTTTTAATTTAATCTCATTGTGTTTATCGCCAGATGATTCTAATGCAGGTTCATTCTTAGCAATTTTAGCAAGCTCTTTATCATGGTTCCTAATATCTGCAAGACATAAAGGAAGCAAAGTAATTTTTTTATCCTTATGCATGAAAAAATATATATTAGTTCTACCATGGTGTAAAGCATTAGTACCATATTCCCATGGTCGGCCTAATAAAAGCGAACATGCTTGCATAGGTACAACATCAAAATCATTATAGTCATGGTATGAACCAGTGAAAAAGTGTACGCACGCTGATCTAGTTACCATAGTCTTACCACTATTATTGAGCCGTTATAGGTGGTAAGGTTGAGGATGTGCACGTGTGGTCAAGCTATGCTTCTTGACCAGATCTGAACTAACCAAGTTGTTGGAACTCCCACTATCAATTATAGTGCAAACATGGCAATCCTTGATGATGAGAAATATGTGAAACAAATTATGGCATTGTAGCTTGTCCACTTCCTGTCCCACCTGTGTACTCAACACACGCTGCACAAGAATGTTCTTGTAACCCACCGTGGCAACAAATGGATCAAGGGCCTCACCCTCATTCTCTTCCAAATCTACAACAAAGTTAGCAGCAAGAGCCAAATCCTCTTCAACATCACTAGCACTTACATATTCTCCATCAGCGCTAGCAATTTAAGCATGATGATTGGGCAATCCTTCATGACATGTCCCATGCCCTTGCAGCGGTGGCACATGATGTTGGTGGAGCTACTCATTGTAGCATCAGCAGAAATAGTCTTCTTCTGCATGTGGGACTGCACATTAGACAAATTGCTCACCTCGGAAGCATGTGTACTACCAAGCAGTGTTGCTAGTGGCTTAGCAATAGGGGCCTTGGGCTTGTCGAGGTTGGAGCGTTATGGAAAAGATCTTCCAGTGTTTGATCTGAAAGTCTATTGTTATCATCGTCCCTGTACTTCCCTTTCATCTTTAAGAGCAAGATGATATAAGTGGCTAAACTTGGTCCAATCTTTATAATCAAGAATATCATGTATATCATGATGCAAATGACCAAAGGATCTAGCACAAGTATCCTGATCATCTTCATGTATATTACAATGTGCTAAACCAATAATGAGCTCCTGATAATATTCCTCTACTCCCTTGTCACCCTGAGTTAAAGTTTGCAACTTCAATCGCAAGTCACATTGATAGTAAGGAGGCACAAAGCGAGATTTCATCGTTGTTTCAAAACATTCTAAGTCTGAGGTATAGCATTTGCATTGTTATTGTTATTTTGAACTAAATGAGAATTAAACTTTTGTTCAACAGCAAGTTCCCAATCTAAATATGCCCCTGGATCAGCATTACCAACAAAAGGAATCATGGTAAATTCTATTTTAGCAAAAGGATCATTATTACCACGATTATGATTACCTCCCATACCTCGACGATGGTGGCAAAGACGGTCCTCGTCGTGTGTACCATCATCAAAACCAGCATCATCGTCACCATCCTCATCATGCACCTCACCATCAAAATTGGGTTGGCGATGTCGTGGCTGCTTTGGGGGAGTGTCGGTGTTTAAACCCGATAACCTACCGAGGGGGTACCCAAGGTAGTGTTCTATGCGTGGGACTCGCCAAGATCAGGAACTCAAAGGTGAACTCAAACACACAATTTAGACAGGTTCGGACCACTTATGTAGCGTAATACCCTACGTCATTTGTGTTGGTTGGATTGTATTGATTGATGTTGTTTGGAGGGGGTCCCTGCATCGCCTTATATTGCTGGAGGCATGGCTATAGGTCAGTTGTTTACAAGAATACTAGTTGGATTCGACTAGAGAGTCCTACTCTAATTACTACGAGTAGTTTCTCATCCTTGACTAGTTCCTATCCTCCATGTAGACCACGCCGTCCTGCATCGTAGTCTCCATGTCTGACATGTCTCGGTGTACAGCCCCATATCTAGGACTGTCCATGCCTCCCGGTGGGCCCATAGATGTATGGCCGACAAGCCCCCGAGTACTTTTTAGTCAAATACGGTAGTCTCGAGTACTTCTGTAGACGTCTCCGACTAGTTTGGGGTGCTCCTTTGACTGCTCCATCGGATTGGGTCTTCGAATGTGCTTGAGTACTACCATGCGGCTAGAAGGTGCTCAAGCCTCATTTAACTTGGTCCCGAATCTTCAACCTTGAATCTTTATATGGAAGTGCGATGGAAATTGCACTCTATATGGAGTAGCCTCTAAGCCTTAGGTTGAATTGAAGAATCAAGTTGAGGGTCAATATTGTAATTTCACACCTTTTTTTCCCTTAAAACTCGAAGAAAATACTTTCCGTCCAACAGGCACATGGCACATAGCCCCCGAGCCGTTACACGACTAGTTTGGGTATACGGGTCAACTTTGGTCAACGTGACCGTTCGGCTTCAGTAACCTTATCTCGTCCGCGAAAATTGGAAGCCATTCCAGCAATAGGTGAGGGCTTTTAAAAATGGAATATTGCCCGTAATTTTTGTCGTTCAGTGTAACAACACTAGTTAAACTAAACTTGGCTAAGCTGGATAGGAGGCTTAGACACTAATCTAGCAAGAGGAAGGTCATTTTTGCCCTTGAAAGATCAAATTGGGGTTAAATTGACCTAAACAAGGTTCTAAACTTTCATTATCTTCATGAAGTAAGGTGTGTTGTGGTGTAAAACTCGGGGTTGACTTTGATGGTGATTGTGTACACAGTTAAGGTTCTTACAACTTAGATCTTCACAAGGAAGGTGGGGGTCACCTTTAGGATTGTTCAGGGTTCATTTGGAAAGTCATTTGTTTCTGAATGTTTTTCTGTACCTCTTCCAAAAATTACCATTTAAGCTTACTAGGACTTAACATTTTCTTTATTCATTTAAACCAGTTCATCTTCCAAAATTTGTTTCCATATTCAAATAGTACCATATGACACTGACAGTTTAGCAGTATCTCACTCATGTTATCAGTGAGTTACTGTACAAAATTTTGGATCTGCTGGATTTGTACAAAAATAATTAAAATTATTTTATTACCCAAAGGTAGCATGCACTTAACCATTTTTGTCTTGATTTACTCAGAGAGTTTGTGGCTGAAAACTTAACAGTGAGTTACATAGGTGCAACAGAGGCTTTGGTGATTTTTTCATAATTTTTAGTGAAGGACAACTATTTTCCACATTTATCTTCTATTTATCTTTCTACAAATAGAAAGGCATGTCTCATCAAGTTCCATTTAGAATTTCATACTTTTCCTAAGAACTACTCTTCAAAACCAAGGTACTCCAAGTGGTTTCACCTTTTTTTCTGCTCTGGATTAAAACTTATGAAAAAAGAAAGATTTAACCCTAGATTTCAAAGATAAGGCTAAAATAGTGATATAAAGTTTTACACCAGGTTCCTAACTATTTTTTCCAAGCTTCTATTCAATGAAACAAACACTTTAGAAGGGTATTTGTCAATATTACATTTTTCTATGATTTACCATGATTTAAAAGGTCCAAGCAAGAGATAAAACTATAGAGCATTATTTCTAATAGTAACATGGGCAAGATTATTTTTCCATGAAACAATTTTTCTCACTGAGTCCAACAAAAGTGATAAGAATTTTTTCTAAATTTTCTACGATTTTTGGTGTATTTCCAAAGTTCATTCATTTTTTTTGCCAAAACAAAACACATAAACCGAGGTAGTTTTACACTGGGGCCCTTAAGGTTTTCAAAATGTCGCAGATAAGCCCTTAACTCTAACAACTAGGTCCCTACAAAGTTTTAAACTTCACAACCATAACCCTATGGCAGCCGGCGGCGGGGCAACGGTGATTCTGGCGATGGCCAACCTAATCGCGGAGAAGAAGTAACAGGGGAGGTGCCCTAGCTCACCGGAGGAGGCTCAACGGCGGTTGGGGGTGTGGAGACGGCGTGTAGACAGCGGAACGGCGTGGGGATGAAACACGGGCGGTGGCGGAGGATTCTCCAGTGTTCTAGCGTCGGCGGTACTTCGGGCGGCCAATGGAGGGGGTTGTGAGCTGTGCGTGGTGGTGGCGGAGCTTGCGGAGGTGCTGGCGAGGCGCGGGGTGGTGCAAAGCAGGGGGCTCCATGGCGGGGTGGTGCGGCAGCACTTTAAACATAGGGGCGGCTTTGCGAGTTTGGGGAGCTGCCCAGGCGGCCATTGACCCCTTTTATAGGGTTGGGGAGGTGCGAAGGGTGAGGGTGGAGCTAACGAGCGGCGCTAGCATGGCCGGAGGGGAGAGGGGAGCGACTGCTGCTTAGGGGATTGGGTGGCGGCTGCATTGGCGAGGGGCGCGAGCTCCGGGATAGGATCTCTCGGCCATTGGCCAAGAAAGATAGCAAGCGTGCGGATCCAGTTTGCCGGGCAGGTTGATTGGCGAGCGGGGAGCCTCGTGTTGTCGCGGTCGCAGTCGGGGTTGGCGGAGGCGGCTTGGCCTAAATTTTGAACGGTTTTCCGATTGAATTAAGCAAAGGCGTTATTGACAAAGTTGTTTTACGGACTGGGTACTAAAACTCTTATACAGGGTTTTTCTTAAGTTTAGTGTAAGTTTTATGAGTAACTTGCTTGCCAAGATACAAGCTCTGAAATGCTCTCAGACCTGGGTTTTTCTTAAGTTTAGTGTAAGTTTTGTGAGTAACTTGTTTTGGCTGGGTTGACCATTTTGATCGACTTTGACCTAACTTTTGAAGGGTTTTTGTGCAGATTTTGGCCAAACTTCAGTAATCAAAGTTGTCAAAGACTTGTAGAGCTAAAACTTTTAGATAAGGTTTGACTTGAGCTGACATTAGAAATTTTGAGAAAAAGGGCTGCAAGGTTGAAGAAATTCACGGCTTTCACCACTTAAGAGTTTTTGAAGAGAGTTTGAAAAGCTACTTATTTTGATTCTAGTTTTTGAACCTCTTCCAGCCCAAACAAGCAAAAGTGATAATAAGAAAAGTTGTTAGAAACGTAAAACTCTACAACATTTAGTTTTGTAAAACTTTATGTTTCTATACAAAATTTCAAGTTTTGAATTAACTCCAAACTTAAGCTCTTGAGGGAAAAAAGGATTTTTCACATGCTAGATTAGTGTCTAAGCCTCCAATTTTAGCTTAACCAAGTTTAGTTTAAGTAGAGTTGTTACAACCTACCCCCCTTAAGGGAATCTCATCTCGAGATTCAAGTGAAGAAAGGAACTAGTGTGGCTTCTGTAACGTACCTACCTGATCGAAAAGAAAACTGCGAAAGTTAGTGTTGAGGTATTCCTCTGTTTCGCACATCGCTTCATCTTTAGTATGATTACTCCACTGAATTTTGAACATTCTCACCATTTATCTTCCAGTGTGTCTTTCCTTCCGGTCGAGGATTTTAACAGGGTACTCCATGTAAGATAAATTAGGTTTGATTTCCAATTCCTTAGGTGCAAGAATTTATGTTGGAATTCGAACACACTTCTTGAGTTGCGAGACATAGAAAACGTCATGTATCACTGGAAGCTTCTTCGGGAGTTTAATCCGATATGCTTCACAACCTCATATGGACCAATATAGCGTGGAGCCAACTTTCCTTTTACTCCGATGTGTTGTATGCCCTTAGTTGGGGATACTCGAAGGTATACATGATCACCAATTTCAAATTGTATAGGCCTCCTCCTCTTATCGGAATAGCTCTTTTGTCGGGACTGAGTGGCCTTAAGGTTTTCTCGGATAACTCTCACCTTTTCTTCTGCCTCAATTACCAAGTCCGGTCCATATACGGTCCTTTCTCCTGCTTGGGACCAACTTAACGAGGTTCGACACCTACGACCGTACAAGGCTTCGAAAGGTGCCATCTTCAAGCTAGCTTGGTAGCTATTGTTGTATGAGAACTCTGCCAAAGGCAAACATTTATGCCAGCTCTTGTCATAGTGAATGACACAAGCGTGTAGCATATCTTCCAATATCTAGTTGACCCTTTCAGTTTGTCCATCTGTCTGGGGGTGATAAGTGGAGCTACGAATTAGCTTAGTGCCAAGCAAAGACTGTAATTGTTCCCAAAAACATGCTACAAACTGACTGCCTTGATCCGAGATGATCATTTTTGGCACACCATGTACGGAAACAATTCGGTCAAGATACAGCTCTGCATATTTTTGTATGGTGTGAGTGGTGTGCACAGGAAGGAAATGTGCTGTCTTGGTAAGTCTGTCCACTATAACCCATATGGAATCATGCTTGTGAGAGGTATTGGGCAATCTGACTATGAAGTCCATGCTTACATCCTCCCACTTCCACGAGGGAATAGGTAGCAGCTGCAGAGTGCCAGCTAGCTTCAAGTGGCTTGCTTTAACTCGTTGACAGGTATCATATTCCGAGACATAACGTGCGATATCTGGTTTCATCCCACTCCGCTAGAAATTTTGCCAGAGATCATGGTACATCTTGGTACTACCGGGGTGAATTGAAAACTTAGAAAGGTTTGCATCATCCATAATCTGTTTCTGGAGATCAGTAGCATTCGGTACGACCAATCTATCATGGTACCATACAACTCCTTGCCAATCTTGGCGGAAATATTTATAGCCCTCATCCTTTTGTGCTTGCTTTTTCTTGATGAGCTTAACTTTCTTATCCGTTAACTGGGCCATAATTATTTGATCATGCAGTGTAGGTTCAATGGATATATGACTCAATGTGCTATAGGAAACAATTTCCAAGTTGAGTTTTCCTATCTCGTGACATAACGTTTCGGCGAAGTTGGTTGCCAACAAGTAGTTGCAATGGGTCTTGCGGCTGAGAGCATCCACAACTACACTGGCTTTGCTAGGGTGATAATGCACTTCTAAATCATAATCCTTGATCAATTCCAACCATCTTCATTGACGCATATTAAGATCAGCTTGAGTGAAGATATACTTCAAGCTCTTGTGATCCGTATAGATATCACAGTGAGTCCCCATAAGATAATATGTCCACATTTTCAAAGCATGAACAACCGCTGCTAACTCAAGATCATGAGTAGGATAATTCATCTCATGTGGCCATAACACTCATGAGGCATAGGCAATGACTCGGTTGTCTTGCATAAGAACACATCCAAGTTCAATGCCAGAGGCATCACAATAAACGTCGAATGGCTTTGTTGTATCCGGCTGAGCTAGAACTGGTGCAGAGGTCAATAATCTCCTCAATGTGTGGAAAGCTTCTTCACATTTGTCACTCCACACAAACTTGACTCCTTTCCTTAGTAAATTAGTCATTGTCTTAGCTATCTTCGAGAAATCAGGAATAAATCACCGATAGTAGCCTGCTAGATCGAGAAAACTTCGAATTTGATGAACTGAAGTGGGTGGCTTCCAGTCCATTACCTCTTGTACTTTGCTTGGGTCTACTGCTATGCCATCGCTGGATATATTATGTCCCAAGAATTTAACACTATCCAGCCAAAATTAACACTTGGAGAATTTGGTATACAGTTGGTGATCCCTCAAGCATTGAAGAATAATGCGAAGATGCTCTGCATGTTCCTCATTCTTCGAGTATACCAGGATATCATCGATGAATACCATGACGAATTTGTCAAGCTCAGGCATGAACACCGAATTCATGAGATACATGAAATAAGTTGGTGCATTAGTGAGCCCAAATGACATAACCAGGTACTCGTAGAGTCCATACCGTGTAGAGAAAGCAGTCTTGGGAATATCGCACGGTCGGATCTTGATCTGTTGGTAGCCGGAGTGAAGATCAATCTTGAAAAATACTTTGGCTCCAGCTAACTAATCGAACAAAACATCAATGCGGGGCAACGAATACTTATTCTTTATTGTCACCGCATTGAGAGGTCGGTAGTCCACACACATGCGCAGACTCCTGTCCTTCTTTTTCCTAAACAAAGCTGGACAGCCCCAAAGTGATGTACTTGGGTGAATGAAACCCTTTTCCAACAATTCATGTAACTGGATTTTCAGTTCTGCCAGCTCTACGGGTGGCATCTGATATGGCCTCTTAGAAATCGGTGTCGTGCCTGGTTGCAACTCAATAGCAAACTCGATATCTCTATCTTGCGGCATACCCGGCAAGTCATTTGGAAACACATTGGGATACTCGCATACCACCGGAATGTCCTCCAATCGAGCTTCAACCATTGCATAGGCACAAGAATTTTCGCACTCTCGGTGGGAAGTGTATGGTTGAGCTACCAAATCTGGGTGAATTTATGTGGACTGCTTGGGCAGAGTGGTCTAGTGCCACTTGATGCTGAGTCATCCAATCCATACCCAAGATAATATCTATCCTCTCTAAACCAAAGACATGGAGGTACATTGCGGTTCATTTGGTATGAAGCTACTTTCCCACCCGGGGTAGAGATCATATATGACCCTTTTGTGTGACAGAAACTCAACCCACACCGAGCACCCATTTTAGTCCCGATGAAACTATGAGATGCTCCTGAATCAAACAGAATAAGGACGGGTTCGTTATGGATAGAGAATGTACCCGTCATTACTAGTGTGCCTTCTGGGAGTTCTGCAATGTTGGTGAAGTTCAACCTGCCATGTCAAACCTGCACCCTAGGCTTCTTCCCCTTGTTGCCCATCGTATTACTCTAGCTAGGCTATTGATTCTTGTTGCAGGGGCAGTCCTTGGCAAAGTGTCCCATATTCCTGTAGGTGAAACAACGGTTTCCAGTGGCAGAGCGCGATAGCATTGGAAGGGTAGGCCGTGGCCCTTGTGGCTGGAATTCGAGGAAACGGGGTGCTACCTGCGGTGGAGGTCGAGCAACCCATCTCCTAGGCTGCACTGGCTTGCGAGGTGCTGAAGGGGGAATCATCTGAACTTCTGAGCAAGCGTGCTGGGTGACAGCATTGGAGCCTTCTGCTTCATGTCGGCCTTGAGGGCCTTCATGCAATCCTCCTGGGAAATTGCTAGGCTCACCAGCTCATTGAAAGAATCCACTTTGATGGAATTCAGCCTTTCCTTGAGCTCAAGACTCAAGCCTCTGCGGAATCGGTCCCTCTTCTTTTCATCGGAATTCGCGTGATAGCCTGTGTAGCGACACAGGTCGTTGAAAACCTATGCGTGTTGCAGGACATCACGGCATCCCTGGGTAAGAGCTAGGAACTCATTGAGCTTGCGCTCCAGGAGACCGTCAAGGATATGATGGCCCCAGAACATCATCTTAAACTCCTCCCAACTGACGACGTGTCGATTGGCAGCATGACGTGATAATGGTCCCATCAAAGAAGGGCAGAACCACGCAGCTGCTGTGCTACGAACTGGGCCTTGTTCTCGTCTAGGCAGTGCGCGGTGAGGAGGGAGAACTTGGATTCGATGGCACGAATCCAGGCGTCGTCGTCGAGCGGATCCTCCATCTTATGGAATAGAGGAGGATGCGTCCCCAAGAATCCTCATAGCAAGCAACATGAGGTTGCTGAGGAGCTCTTCCTCCCTGAGGCTGCTGCTGCTGCCCCTGGGCTATGTACCTCAGCAACTCAGTTTGAGCAGCCAAGATCGCTTCTAGCATGGGCGGAGGAGGCGGAGGCGGTGGAGGCACCTGCCTCTGCTCGCTACCACTGGGGACAAAGCCAGAGCGTGTGCTGTGCACCATCTGCAATATTTTATCTTCCCATTAGTCATATAATCCAAAAGCTTGCTTAATCACAAGTAAAAATTATGTGCTGAATCATAAGTGTTTATCTTGCCGATAGTGATAAAACAACAATTATATCTTTTATTGAGTAGGTGCATATCTCTTCTTCGAAATGCACAAAGTTTCTCATCCTTGGTCAATGGTTAGGACATGTCGCACGTAACAACTGTTATTTTACACTTGCTGACCAAAAAGGAAGGAAAAGGGGTCGATTGGTAAACTTAGCGAGTCGCTGTCTGGGCTGTTTTTCAGCAAGCTGAGTGGCGGAGTTTTGGTTCTAACGTGGGTTTGGCAAATCCAAAGGAGCTCAAATTTTATAAGCAGTTAGAACACAAGTTTTTGCACAACTTTGGTATTCAAACCTAAGTTCAAAAGTGAGTGGAGATAGGGTTAAAACTGAGGAGAAACAGCCACTGAAATTCTGCCAAAATTTTCAAACATTACAACTAACCCATGATAATGGCAAGCCCGTGCTTGCAACAAGTTTTTCAACACAAAGGATACTCAACTCATGGCTAACCTATTACACCACTGGCCAAAAATATAGGTCGCTGAGGAGTAAAACAAAAAGAAACTACTCACGACGTGACAACACATCTAGAAGTCGTCGAGGTTGCCTACTGAGGCAAAGCTAAGTGCAGGAGAGGGAGCGTCACCAACTCGGGGCTGTGGTGCGATCTCCACGAAATCCATGCTTGAAAAGCCCTTGATCTCCTCGGGCTCCTCCTCCTGAGCCATGGGCTCATCCTGCTGCACCTCTAAGGCATGGATAGCATCAAGCTCAGCGTGGTGCTCCTGTAGATGCTCATTAGCATCCGCCAACTCCATGTTCACATCATAGAACTCCATGTCATGCTCCATGTCCTCTATTTCCTCCTCTAACTTAGTAATTCGGGTCTGCATATCAGAAATCTGGATGTCCTTCTGCACCAACTCGAGTGACAAATCCACCATACCGTTTTGCACGATGGTGAGAGCAACCTGATTGGCCACTACCAATCCAATCAAGGTGGTCATAGCTCTACACTGCATCTCGATCATCCGGTAGAGCACATTCATGCAGCGGGCCGAAGTAAAGATCATGCACTATGGATCCAAGATACCCAACAAATCCATGTTATCCATGCGGTCCAACCAATCCGCATCCTTCTTGTCCCTGGCGGGGAACAAGCCAATCGGGTCCAACACGATCTCAAGAGGATGCTGCCTTCAAAACAGTGTCAGTGCCTATAGCGCTGCAAACTCCCACGTGTCCTCAAGCGTATGCCCATTAGCCATGACCTCCAAGGGTGGCCACTGCAGCTGCTTAGGGGGTGGGGGCACCTTTACGTGCACGTAGCTCTGGGGTATCCCGTGGTCCTAGTACACTCGTCCCGCATAAATGGGCGGTGATGGGTACCCAAATGAACGCAAGGTATCCCACAATATGGTAGGGAAACCCTAAAAATGGAGGCACGTTGAGTGCGAGGTGCCGTCCATGCCAACAGCGACATACACAGGGTCGGCCATCTGGAACAAAAGGGACAAGTGAGAAATGGAACCAATACTCGGAAATCAAAACAGATTTCTTGTAAGTTAGAGAAAAACTCATAACTCAGCAAGTATTCATCCAAAATTTCTCAAATTTTACCAGCATGTTCTTTAGGTAGTGTGTGACAAGTTTGGTATTCAAGTGTGAGCTAAAACAGATCTAAACAAGTGGTACATGCTGGAATTTTCAGGAACAGAGCTGAAGTACACTCAGCACAACTCTCAAACCAGAGACCCAGCAAAATTAAAAACTCCAACAATGCACAACTAACTCCTCAGTAATAGAGGTTCACTTAGGCTGAAAAGAACTCACAACTTACTTGGGCAAACTTCATCCAATTTTATCAGCGTTTTGTTTAGGAAGTTTTTTAACAACTTTCTTATACCCAGTTTCTGGAGAAGACTTAAGGAAACAACTTAAACAAATTTTGACAAGTTTGGGCAGCGGAGCAAGACAGCTAGAGAATCCTTATCATGCTTAAGGATTGTAGAAGATGTCACAAGCGAGTTCAATTTGTGTCTTCTAGGTTGCGAATTGTATTCATGACGCATGCATGTCCTAGTCGGCCTCACAACTGAAATAATTGCCAAAAAACTTTGGACTTACATAGTTAGTGCCGGTGGCAAGGCAATCAATACGGCCCTCACTATAGTAACTAGTCGAGTTGCTAATCATTGTTTCCTACGTAAACACGATTAGTGTACCTGCAAGAGATTTCAACCTGAACCTTTCGTGCCAGCATGTCACAAAAGCGTCCACAAACATTACCGTTCACTATAGAAATAGCACTCATGCGTTTAACGCTGCATGGACAATGCAACAACCATGGAAATAGGTCCTTTTGAATAGAACCATATAACCCTTCACATACTCGTGATGCAGAATCTTGCACACGTATAATAGATGTGAGCGAACAACCGTGATGATAGGATCATTGGAATCGAACCATACCACCCTTCGCATGACTTAACATACGGAACCAACTCGACTGTCCAACTTGGCGGGAGCTGGGTAGGCCAAGTGGTGCTAGCAGCCAAACTAGTGACATTACCTGAAAAGTTATGCCACAAGCAAAGTTGAGCAACTAATTCTCAGCAAGAATGACCCAACAGGTGATAACTACTTCACCGACTCCTAGACATGCAAGGCTTTTTGGCTGTGGGTTTGTTTTTGCCAAAAGCGACTAAAGTTGGTCCTTACTTTCAATATTTTAGCTTAGGTTCTAAGTTCATTAACCAGTCTAAATTAGCAACTTATACTAAGCAAACATAGTTTCCAAACAATTAGAGGACAAGCATCAAGATTAACATCATCCTCATGTTCCATCTTTACTTAGTGCGGAATAGCGATCAAGCAGTCCCAAACTATGAGAGGTAGATGAATCGATTCGAATTTATTAACCATGCATGGTGAACCTGATCCCACGACATCTGCGCACCACGAAGGGTCGCTTCACTTGTCAGCCGTCCCCATCGATCCCCAGGCACGTGTTAGGGCCAAACTTCCCTTGGCATGGAATGCTCCACAGTCCCCAACTCTGCCGTACTGTGACCGCACTTGCACCCACATGATGCACCATGGGAACCACGTTCCAGGGACAATAGGAGTATAAGCCACGTCCTAGTTCAATCAGGTACTAGGCTTCCCTATCCCATACAAGGTATGAGATTAGTACTTTCAAACACTTGATCACGAACGCTGAGACGTTTCGACCTTAGCAAGTTCATTACTAGACAGACTGTGCAACCACCACATTGGAACCATTCCCGGTCCCGTCCGTCATCCTTATAGTTGTAGTATTAGTAAACAAACAACTCTTATAACTCGTGAGTGACAGGCAATCACTCGACTTTTACCGAGTCCTATTTAGCATTGCAGCTACTCAACTTTTGCAACTAGTGTTCAGATCAAGGTACTAAGTTTCAAGCATCTAGGGTTTCAATCAACTCCTATAAACGTAAATGCATAATCATAAGCATCAACATATTGCAAAATTTTAAAACAGGGTAGCATGCACGGGGGCATGCCTTCAGGTTTAGAGAAAGTTAGTTGGTCTTTGGGGTCTTGATCTAGCTTGGGCTTAGCTTCCGCATAATGTAGCTTTGCGGTGGGTTCCTCTTCCGATGTAGGCTGGAGTTCGTAGGTTCCTTCGGTGATATTAGCTTTTACACGATATGCAAATGCAGGTAGTTCAAAATTTCCATGCTCCCACATGAAGGATGCAAGACATAAATTATTGTTGAAGTGTAAGTTGCATTTCGACCACATTCACCTAAACAAGGTTCTAAACTTTTATTATCTTCATGAAGTAAAGTGTGTTGTGGTGTAAAACTCGGGGTTGACTTTGATGGTGATTGTGTACACATTTAAGGTTCTTACAACTTAGATCTTCACAGGGAAGGTGGGGGTCACCTTTAGGATTGTTCAGGGTTCATTTGGAAAGTCATTTGTTTCTGAATGTTTTTCTATACCTCTTCCAAAAATTATCATTTAAGCTTACTAGGACCTAACATTTTCTTTATTCATTTAAACCAGTTCATCTTCCAAAATTTGTTTCCATATGCAAACAGTATCATATGACACTAAGGATTTAGCAGTATCTCACTCATGTTATCAATGATTTATTGTAAAAAATTGGGATCCGTTGGATTAGTAAAAAAATAATTAAAATTATTTTATTACCCAAAGGTAGCATGTAATTAACCATTTTTATCTTTATTTACTGAGAAAGTTTGTGGCTGAAAAGTTAACAGTGAGTGACATAGGTGCAACAGAGGCTTTGGTGAATTTTTCATGATTTTTAGTGAAGGACAACTATTTTCCACATTTATCTTCTATTTACCTTTCTACAAACAGAAAGGCATGTCTCATCGAGTTACATTTAGTGTTTCATATTTTTCCTAAGAACTACTCTTCAAAACCAAGGAACTCAAAGTGGTTTCACCTTTTTCTCTACTATGGATTAAAACTGATACAAAAAGAAAGATTTAACCCTAGATTTCAAAGATAAGGCTAAAACAGTGATATAAAGTTCGACACCAGGTTCCTAACTATTTTTCCAAGGTTCTATTCAATGAAACAAACACTTTAGAAGTCATTATTACATTTTTCAATGATTTACCATGATTTAAACAGCCAAAGCAAGAGATAAAACTATAGAGCATCATTTCTAACAATAACATGGGCAAGGTTATTTTTCCATGAAACTATTTTGCTCACTAAGTCCAACAAAAGTGTTTTGACATTTTTCTGAATTTTCTAGGATTTTTGGTGTATTTCCAAAGTTCTTTTTTTTTCTGCCAAAACAAAACACATAAATCGAGGTAGTTTTACATTGGGGCCCTTAAGGTTTTCAAAGTCTCGCAGATAAGCCCTGAACTCTAACAACGAGGTCCCTACGAAGTTTTAAACTTCACAACCATAACCCTATGGTGGCCGGTGGCGGGGCGACTGCGATTCCGGCGATGGCCGGCCTAATCGCGGAGAAGAAGTAACGGTGGAGGTGCGCTAGCTCACCAGAGGAGGCTCGGCGGTGGTTGGGGGCACGGAGAGGGCATGTGGATGGCGGAATGGCGTGGGGACAAAACACGGGTGGCGGCGGAGGATTCTCCGATGTTCCGGTGCCAACGGTGCTTCAGGCGGCCAACGGAGGGGGCTATGAGCTGCGTGTGGTGGTGGCGGAGCTTGCGAAGGTGTTGGCGAGGCGCGGGGTGGCGCGGAGTAGGGGGCTCCACAGAGGGGTGGTGCGGCGGCGCTTAAAACAGAGGGGCAGCGGAGCTTTGCGAGTGCGGGAAGCTATGCAGGCGCGGCATTGACCCCTTTTATAGGGCCGGGGAGGTGCGGAGGGTGAGGGCGGAGCCAACGGGTGGCACTGGCGTGGCTGGAGGGGAGAGGGAAGCGACTGCCACTCAGGGGATTAGGTGGCGGCGCCATTGGTGGAGGGGCGCGAGCTCTGTGGATAGAATCTCTCGGCCATTGGCCAAGAAAGATAGTAAGCGCGCGGATCTGGTTTGCCCGGTAGGTTGATTGGCGAGTGGGGAGCCTCGTGCTGTCGCGGTCGCGGCCGGGGTTGCCGGAGGCGGCTTGGCCAGTGCTTGGCGGCGGTGTGGCGTGCCGGGAATGGTAGGGCTTGCTCGGGATAGGGCGAAGGGGATGCGCGGCCAGAGGGGAGGATAGGGTTGGGCGCTTACTGGGTAACCAGGCGAGCGAGTTGTCCTGTTGTGGTCGCCGGTTGGCCGTCGGCGAGCTCACCGATGAGCGAGAGCCACGCGGTGGGCGGTGCACGGGCGAACATGCTGGGTGCGCTTTGGCGCCGGGTGTTTGTGGGGCAGGCCAAAGGGCTGAGGTTTAGGCCGAGCTTAAGCGAGATTTTTGAACGAAACTTTAACTTTTCCCTTTCTAAGATTTGTAGCCCTTAAGTCAAAGTTTAAAACTTACAAAAGGTGTCACTTCCAAAATGGAACAGATTTAAAGTTATGAGGTTCCAAAGTTTGTTAGAACGCCAGTCATCCAGACTTGGCAGATTTCCAAGTTTACTGATTTTCAGGGTCTTATCTATTTTTGACCTGAATTTTGAACGGTTTTCTGATTGAATTAGGCCAAGGCGTTATTGACAATGTTGTTTTACAGACTGGGTACTAAAACTCTTATAAAGGGTTTTTCTTAAGTTTAGTGTAAGTTTTGTGAGTAACATGCTTGCCAAGGTACAAGTTCTGAACTGCTCTCAGACCTGGGTTTTTCTTAAGTTTAGTATAAGTTTTGTGAGTAACTTGTTTTGGCTGGGTTGATCGTTCAGACCCGGCCGTTTTCCACTAGTCTTGGATCCAGTTGTGGCAGGTTCAAAGTTAACCAAAGTACTCATCGATGGCGGGAGCAGCCTCAACGTCATCTTTGCCAAAACATTAAGGAAAATGTGCCTCGACGTCACGGACATGCTTACTCCAATGGATTCACCTTTCTACGGCATTGTGCCTGGAAATGCAGCCATACCATTGGGACAAGTTGTCCTCCCAGTCACCTTCGGAACTAAGGAACATTACCGCACCGAGTACATCAGATTCGAGGTCGCCGACTTCGAGACTTCTTATCACGCCATACTCGGACAGCCAGCACTAGCCAAATTTATGGCCATACCACATTATGTCTACCTGGTACTCAAGATGCCAGGTCCCAAAGGAGAGCTCACGCTACGAGGAGATCTCCGGAGATCCTACGAGTGCGACACCGAAGCCGTAGAAATTGCTGCGACTACTCAATCTCCTAGTCCCATGCAGCAAGTCTTCACAGCTTCAAAGAAACTCCATCCAACTAAACTCGAGATCCCGAAAAATAAGTCGGGCTCCACAAAGGTGAAACCCGCCAGTGAGCAAGACTTCAAATTGATCGACCTCCAGACCGGTGATCCTTCCAAGACAGCCGTGATCGGAACAGGGCTGGATCCTAAATAGGAATTCGCGCTCGTCAGTTTCCTCCGGGCTAACCACGATATCTTCGCTTGGAAGCCGACCGACATGCTAGGTGTGCCCAAGGAACTGATCGAGCATTCCGTCAACATCGAGCCCAAAGCTAGTCCAAAATGGCAACGACTACGCCGGTTTGCTCAGGACAGACACGAAGCCATAAAAAAAGAGTTAGCCAAGCTACTCACGGCAGGATTCATCAAGGAAGTCTTCCATCCTGACTGGCTCGCCAATCTTGTGCTCGTTCGTAAGAAAAATAACGAATGGAGAATGTGTGTCGACTACACCAACCTCAACAAACACTGCCCCAAAGATCCTTTCGGGTTACCCAAGATCGATCAAGTGGTCGACTCCACCGCTGGGTGCGCCTTGCTATGCTTCCTCGATTGCTACTCCGGCTATCATCAGATAAGCCTCAAAGAGGAAGATCAAGCCAAAACAGCGTTCATAACACCCTTTGGATCTTTTTGCTACAAAACAATGTCCTTCGGACTCAAGAACGCAGGAGCAACTTACCAAAGGGCAATGTCGAAGCTTCATCGCAATGTCGAAGCTTATGTTGACAACGTCGTCGTCAAAACAAGACACCGGGAGGAACTCATCGCCCACTTGGAGGAAACTTTCTCCAGTCTCCGTGCTTTCCGATGGAAACTCAATCCTACTAAGTGCGTATTCGGAGTACCTTCCGGCAAACTACTCGGGTTCATCATTAGCCATCGCGGCATTGAGGCCAACCCGGAAAAGATATCTGCCATCACAAACATGCAGGCACCAGCCAGCATTAAGGATGTGCAGAAACTCATAGGCTGCATGGCCGCTCTCAACCGGTTCATCTCGAGACTTGGAGAACGGTGACTACCCTTCTTCAAGCTTCTCAAACACCAGGACAAGTTCAAGTGGACGGAAGAGGCAGATAAGGCTTTCACACAACTCAAAGACTTTCTGTCAAAGCCTCCTGTACTCACCGCTCCCTCGTCGAACGAAGACTTGCTCCTATACATTTCCGCTACTACTCACGTTGTCAGCACGGCAATAGTAGTCGAACGGTCTGAACCGGGCCACGCTTACAAGGTCCAACGACCTGTCTACTTCGTCAGTGAAGTACTCTCGGACTCCCAAACTCGGTATTCACCAATACAAAAGCTATTATATGCTATTCTGCTCACCTCCCGGAAGCTGCGCCATTACTTCCAAGAGCACAACAGCACAGTCATCTCCGACTTCCCGCTTGGCGAAATTCTCCATAACAGAGATGCCACGGGTAGAATCTCCAAATGGGCAGTCGAACTCGGAGCTCTTACTTTGAGCTTCAAGCCACAGACAGCCATCAAGTCCCAGGCTTTGGTCGACTTCATAGCCAAGTGGACCGAAAATCAAGTTCCTACTCCAGTCGAACGACCAGAGCATTGGGTAATGTACTTCGACGGATCCCTCAAACTTGAAGGGGCCGACGCAGGCGTCTTACTCATCTCCCCCAAGGGAGACCAACTCAAGTACGTGCTGCAGATATTCTGGGAAGCATCCAATAACAAAGCCGAGTACGAAGCACTGCTACAAGGCCTTCGCCTTGCAATCTCCCTCGGCATCAAACGACTACTGGTGTACGGCGACTCCCTAGTCATCATAAACCAGGTCAATGACGAGTGGGACCGAAACAAGGACAACATGGACGCTTACTGCAAAGAAGTCCGTAAGCTGGAAAACAAATTCTTCAGCTTGGAGTTCCATCACATCGTCCGCGACAACAACGTTGCCGCCGACGTCTTATCCAAAATGGGCTCAACTCGTGCAGAAGTTCCAGCAGGAATTTTCGTACATGAACTACGCAAGCCATCCATACCTGAACAGGTCACACCGCTAGTAGTCCCGACTACTGACGCCTCTCAAGAGATCATGATGATAGAAGTCGACTGGAGGACACCCTTCATCGACTACATCAAGGATCACCATCTACCATCCGACAAGAATAAAGCTGAGCAAATCTCCCGACGAGTAAAGAATTACGTTCTAGTCGGAGACAAGCTCTACAGGAAAGGTGCATCATCTGGAGTACTCATGAAGTGTGTCACCAGAGAAGATGGCCAAGAAATCCTAGAAGAGATTCATAGAGGGATCTGCGGCAACCACGCCTCTTCGAGGACACTAGTCGGCAAGGCCTTCAGAGCAGGGTTCTACTAGCCAATGGCTCTGGCCGACGCCAAGCAACTAGTCCAGAAATGCAAAGGTTGTCAATTCTTCACAAAACAGCAACATGTGCCAGCTTACAGGCTAGTCACAATACCTCCAACATGGCCATTTTCCTGCTGGGGGCTCGATATGATTGGCCCGTTACCAACTGCGCTAGGAGGATTCAACAGAGTACTCGTGGCAATTGACAAGTTCACCAAGTGGATCGAGGTCAAACCAGTCACTTGCCCAAAGGCAGACCGAGTCCTCGACTTCTTGGATGAAATCGTCCATCGCTATGGTTTTCCCAATAGGATTATCACAGATCTCGGGTCAAACTTCAACAATCACGACTTTTGGGAATATTGCGAGAACAGCGGCATTGATGTCCGCTATGTCTCGGTTGCTCATCCGCGAGCCAACGGTCAAGTCGAGCGTGCTAATGGCATGATACTCGATGCTCTGAAGAAACGACTGCATGACGTCGGCAACACCAAAGGCGGCTGATGGCTCAAAGAGTTACCCAATGCCTTGTGGGGCCTACGTACCCAACCATGCAAGACTACGGGACTATCACCCTATTTCCTAGTATATGGCTCAGAAGCCATACTACCTACCGACATCATGTGGCAATCACCATCTGTTGAACAATATGACGAAGAGCTTGCAATAGAAACGTGACAAACGGATATCGACAATTTGGAAGAAACAAGATGTGTAGCACTAGTGCAATCTGCCAGATACCTTGACGGTTTAAGGCGTTATCACGATCGCAACGTCAAGGAAAGATCTTTCAACTCGGGCGATATGGTCCTTAAGTGTATCCAAGACACGTCAGGATTGCATAAACTCAATTCACCATGGGAAGGTCCTTACATCGTATCAAAGGTTACAGGACCTGGATCTTACAGACTCCAAGAGCTCTCAGGAGAACAGGTGCCGAACTCATGGAATATAGAACACCTCTGTCGCTATTACCCATAGCAGCACTCGAGTACTCACTTCAAGATAACTACTCGGGACGACTACTCGACTACCGACTTCAAGGGGTGTTCATTTCAACGCGCTATCAATACAACAAAGAAACTTGCCCTGATACAAACTTCATATCAATCTTTACTAAGACAAGAGTACATCAAGTTACATCGAGTACGAGGACTCGGCTCAACAAAGACTCCAAGCAACTGCCTACTGGCGGGCTGCATTTAAGCCTCAGGCTTTTACTATATCACAAGGCCACTCAGGTCTGCCGACCGCAGGAAGGGCCTACACACAAGGAAGCTACGCAAAACGTAGCCACGCCCAGGTATCCTACCCAAGGCACGTCCAGGTACTCCATTACTGCCATCACCAGGACAGCGGCAACGCCAAATCTGGCAAGACGCGCCTAGAGGGAACCAAGGCTGCTCTTTTGCTAGCCTTGCGAAGCCTACCTACTCTACGGCCACACCTCCACCATCTTTCAGAGCGGGATGAAGACCACGGCACTCATCACCCATCACTCGCTGCGAGTTCCAGCGCGTACTCTGTTGGATCCGTAGCTGCAAGATGAGGTAATTGATGAACCCTCCTACGAGGATTCTTCTAGCATCGCGGCTATCCCTACGAGCGCAAGAGTCTGTGGGGGCAAGGTGGCTTTAATCTATGAGGAATCTTCTAGCACCGGTGCGCTCTTTGCTGGCTCTCTACACTCAAACAGAAGCAACCGCAGCCAATCCATTGTTACTCAGAAGCTTGAGTTGGCTCGCCAACCAGATGGCCCTATTTATAGCCGAAAGCCACAACTACCACCGGCCCAAGAGTTACTATGCACCCGTGATCAATGAGCCTGACAACTCCTGACTCTGCCCATGTGACTGCACTCATGCCGCAACGGACAAAGGAGCACAGTACACCCGTACAACAAAGGACAGTCGAGTACAGTACACCCGTGTTCCTCAGAAGACAAGTACTCCAACAGCATTACGACTACTCGACACTCGGGACTACTACAAGCCAAGCTTAGCCTACATGATGGGGGCTCCGACTACTCCGACCCTGGGACCTAAGGTCGGGCAAGGCAGAGTTCCACCCTCGAAGGGTCGGGCGCCTCCGACCTCAGGACTCGGGGTCGGGCGAGGCGGAGTTCCACCCTCGAGGGGTCGAGCGCCCCCGACCCCAGGACTCGGGGTCGGGCGAGGCGGAGTTCCACCCTCGAAGGGTCAAGCGCATCCGACCCCAGGACTCGGGGTCGGGTGAGGTGGAGCTACTCCCTCAAAGGGTCGGGCACAGCAGAGTTGCAATACTTCGGGATTCAACAACATTCTTCGCAAGACAACGAACTCCAAAATCCAAAAAAAAGTATCAACATACTTGGTACAAGAACAAGGGTACACACAAAAATCTCAAAGTTCTTCTAAGGAGACGAACTCTGACATCTTGGCTGCAATGGGCTCCACCTCCTCAAGGTACTGCGCATAGGCCTCCTCTGTGCAGTTGCGAGCCACGCCATCACCAGCTGCCGCCAAATCTGCCCTCGGGTAGTAGGACTTCACAACTGCAAGAACCTGTTTGCAAACAGTCTTGCAAAGTCCCACTACTTTACTCGGGGCAGCTCTTAGTCGCTCTACTAGCGATTGCGGTTCTACGCCTTCCTCCACGGGGGCTATGGCATTCACCAAGTCTTCGGCCGCTCTAGACACCTCTCGGAGTTCGCCCTAAAGTCTTCCCAAGGTCTGGGCATGATCTCTACATGCCACCATGGCCATGGCGAGCTCACGCCATTCTGCATCTTTCGGTCCCGCTGGTGCTCGCACGCGGCTTCTGCTTCAGTGAGCGCGGCCCGAAGATGTTCGGCTTCATCTGCCACTCGGTCATGAGCGTTCCTCCAATCAATAACTTGGTTCCTTGCAGACGCCTCCTGTTTCTTGAGCTCTACAAAGCAAAAGAACTCAAGCCACAGCCAACTACAGTTGGACACACCCAAAGTAGTCGCAATGCTTACCTTGATACTTCTTGTTCAAGGATTTATAGCGGCTCTCCAGTTTCTCCTGCAGAACGGCGTGATCCGCACGTTCCACGGCAAAGGATTTTGCCCCGACTTCATGAATTCGAAGCGCTTCTGTCAGTTGGGCGCATTCCTACTCCAGCTGATGGTTTCTTTCCTGAAAAGATCCGAGTATGCCGTGGTGAGTTTTTACGCCTCCCGACTACTCGGGTCATGCAGTAACATCAGCAATATCTACCTGGACGCCCTGGAACACATCCATGGCCCTCTGGAGCTCCAAGTCAGAAGGTGGGCTAGGTACTAGCCTTCGGGTACTCTCCACAAGATGAGGAATCGTACCCAGAGAAGCACCTACAAACATCTTCCATATCAGCTACCGACTACGACTACAATAACAAATTACAGGCACTTACCTAGAGAAGTGATTTGTTTGGATTTCTCAACAACAGCCAGCGCTCCGCCAGAGGATGAGGATAGGCCGGCACTCCCCGAGCCTGATGCTGCAGCAGGTTCCTCCACTGAGCGAATCACGTCTTGAAGCATCGACATTGTAGCTCCAAGACAACCAGGGTCAACCTCGGGTACCTCTTCAACAATGAAGTCCTTCAGAGGAATAGATGCTGTACTCAAAGGTTTCGGCTCTATCCCTGTCTCTCTAGGGATAGTCTCCTCTGCATCCCTGCACCAACAAAGTGTCACTACATGATTTTAGAAAATTCAACGGCACCCAACAAGACAAGGAGGCTCACCGGGTTGAACGCGGCGGCAGTCACACACGTTTCTTCTCGGCGACAAGCGGCCGAGTACTAGGAGCCGCGGGAACAGCCGCCGGCACCGTCTTCTCACCAAGACCTACAAAAACAAGGAGTCAAGACTACAGTACTACTCCCATAACTACAATCGGAAGGGACAACGCTTACCACTGGCGATCACATTGGACAGCAAGATGCCAGTAGCAAGTACTGGTGACACCTCCTTCACTACTCCAGCAGGTAGCCCCAGAATCGCCTGGTCGGCAATGGGCGGCATGGCAGCCGGAGGAGTTGGCGCAGTTAACTCGGGGGCTACCACAGCTTCTGTTGATGGTACCTTCTCCGGCACCGTGTCAACAGCCTCATCACCGACTTCAGGGTCGGACGCGGCTATTTCTTCAGAAACAGCCTCATCTACAGCCTTCGCGAACCAAGACAAGATTCACCACATCAATAACGCATTTCAAGCTCCTCAGTACCATACAAGTTCTCAACTACATACCTTGGTACCCCGAGACTTCTCAGTGGTTGAAGCAGACTTAGCAGCAGCCATCTTGCAGACAACTCTGCGTCTCTTGACAGGGGGAGAAGGCTCGTCCTCCGACTCCTCGACGACGGCTTCCGACTGTGCCACGTGGTCGTCAAGTACTCGGGACTTCTAAAAAACAAATCGGTGTCAGCAACGAGAATCCCAAAGTCAAAGAAGAACAAGTCAGGAGGAAAAACTTACCACTTCTGGCTCATACCAGGATTCATACTGACGAAGGGCTGTAGGGATTACTGGTACTCCCTGATAGTTCCTAAAAAACTTAGCCAGTAGCACCTCCACATCATCGTCAGATATGTCCTCCTCAGACATACGCGACGGATCCTTCAGACCCCTGTACTCACTTCCCGGGTGAGCACATTTTTGAAGTGGCTGGACCCTTCTCTTCAGGAAGCTGGCTGCCACGTTGATCCCAGTCAGACCGAGTGCTTTCAACTCGGTGATCTGCTATATCTAAAGATCAAGCTTCGGGGTGTCCTCAGGCTCGCTTATCCAATTTTCCGCATGCTTGGGCGCGTGACCAGTCACCACAGGCAAGCGAGGATCATGGTTCCCGATGTAGAACCACCTTTTCTTCCAATCCCCATGGGAGTCGGTCAGATTATACTCAATATATGCATTCGAGTTCCTGAGTTGGAACCCGGCACCTCCAAAGACTTCCGTCCGCTGGGCACTCGGCTGAGGCTTGCAACGAAATAGTTTTCTAAATAGCTCAAGACTTGGAGGTACTCCTAGAAACACTTCGCACAGATGTACAAATATAGACATATGCAGTACTCCATTGGGATTCAAGTGGACGAGCTGAAGGTTGTAGTACTCAAGAATACCTCTGAAGAAGTCGGAGGTGGGCACGGCCAGTCCCCTTTCCACGAAGTGAGCAAGCATCACTGTCTCCGCCGGATGTTCCTCAAACTGCCACGCATTAGGAAATGCGGGGCGCCACTGCACGATTTCCTTCGGCTGAAGGAGCTTGGCATTGACTAGTGCTTGGACTGCTTCTTCCTTCATCACCGAGTGTTGCCAAGTTGCCCTAGGTGGCGGCGGAGCAGTCTGGTTCGTCGGCCCACCTTCAGCGCCGGCAGCACCAACTTCTTCCCCTTCTTGGATCTGACCTTGCCCATCGCCGGAGCCTTGCTTTGGATCTTCTCAGGTTTCTTGCCCATCTTCTTGGAGCGCATTTGATGGATTCAACCTCGACTTAAGGAAGAGGTTTCCACTCGGATCTAACTCAAAAAAGTGGCAGTGGCGGAGGCGGCGGCACTGGCACCGGCGAAACAGTGAGCGAAGGCGCAGAGGAGGAGGAAGAACAGATCTAATGACCATGTGGCGTCACAGCAACCGAAAAGGGCCTTTCCAGATTTATCTCCGCCGGCTCCGGATTCGACGCGTCAGTTGCGCAACGGATAGATTAACTCGCGTATTAATCGCAATAAACACCCAACGGCTACTGCATTCAACGGATTGATGACCACTTCAACGACAAGAATCGCCTAAGTGCTCGGGGGCTGCGGGTACCGTACCTGTTGGTCAGTTTTTTCTTTTTCAAGATCTCCGAGGGTAAAATGGGCAAAAGCTAGTTTGACCCTAAGCCTAATTCTTCGACTCAACCTAAGGCTCAAGGGCTACTCCATATGGAGTGCGATTGACATTGCACTACCATATAAAGACTACTCGGGGCGGAGACAACTCGAAGCTGTAGAAAGAGTACCTTCCAGCCACGCGACAGTACTCGAGCACTTCAGTCTACAAAAACTACTCGGGTAGTGCCTGCAGTGCCCAAGACTATGGCGCACGACTACAAAGTACTCGGGGGCTTGTCGGGACTACTCCCCAGACCCACGAGTAGGCCTCGGACGGCCCACTAAGGGACGTACTCGGACTTGATCAGAACAAGGATGGGCGTATCCCACTCGGACTAGTCTTGTATGTTTATGGAAAACTACTCGGACCGATACCGAGTAGAACTCTGTAATAGTACCCGACTAGGACTTAGACTTGTAACCCTACCCTCCCGTTTATATAAGGCCGGGCAGGGACCCCCGTCAAACAACAATCCCCAGGACCAGAACATACATCAATACAAACCAACACACAGGACGTAGGGTATTACGCGATCTAGCGGCCCGAACCTGTCTAAATCGTGTTCCTTGCGTCACCATTGATTCCTTGATTCTCGACGACCCTTACCGCACAAAAGACCACCTAGGGTACCCCTAGGCGGGCTGCCGGTCTAAAACACCGACACATGGCAATTTGATATGGATTCTATGCATCATGGTAGATCAAATCAGTATTCTCTTTTGCACCATGATAAGAAATTTTTTTTGCTTTCTATGTCTCTTGAAGCTATTGTGCGTGATGATGTTGCTAAAGCTACAAAAGCCAAAACTGAGAGCGATAAAAATGCCAAATCTGTTAGTACTAAGAAAAATAAGATAAGATTGAAAGGAGATTACTTGCTTGCTACTAAATCTGATATTAATGAATTGGTTGCTTCCACTTCTATTGCCTATGCTTTGGTATGCAAGGATGCTTTGATTTCATTCACGATATGCAGCATCTCTTTGCCCCCTGCTGTTGCTAACATTTTGCAGGAGTATTCTGATGTTTTTCCAAGTGAGATATCATAGGGGCTGCCACCAATACGAGGGATTGAGCATCAAATTGATCTTATTCCTGGTGCATCTTTGCCAAACCATGCGCCATACAGGACAAATCCGGAAGTGTAAGAACTACTCGACAAAGGTTATGTGCATGAGTCTCTTACTCCTTGTGTTGTTTCGGTTATTTTAGTACCTAAGAAAGATGGAACATGGCGTACGAACTACTCGACAAAGGTTATGTGCATGAGTCTCTTACTCCTTATGTTGTTCCGGTTATTTTAGTACCTAAGAAAGATGGAACATGGCGTATGTGTGTTGATTGTAGAGCTATTAATAATATCACCATTCGATATCGACACCCTATTCCACATTTGGATGATATGCTTGATGAATTGAGCAGTGCTGTTGTGTTTTCCAAAGTTGATTTGCGTAGTGGGTACCACTTCATATGAAATTGGGAGATGAATGGAAAGCTGCTTTCAAAATTAAATTTGGTTTATATGAGTGGTTAGTCATGCCTTTTGGGTTAACTAATACACCTAGTACTTTCATAAGATCAATGAACGAGGTTTTGCGTGCTTTCATTGGAAAATTTGTTGTAGTCTTCTTTGATGATATATTGATTTACAACAAATCTATGTATGAACATCTTGATCACTGACGTGATGTTTTTAATGCTTTACGAGATGCACGTTTATTTGGTAACCTTGAGAAGTGCACCTTTTGCACCGATCGAGTGTCTTTTCTTGGCTATGTTTATACTCCACAGGGAATTGAGGTTGATCAAGCCAAGGCAGAAGCTATACAGGGATGGCCTGTACCAAAGACTCCACAAGGAATTGAGTTTCCTAGGACTTGCCATTTTGTGATGGACTTCAGCACCATTGCTCCACCTTTGAATGAGCTTGCAAAAAAGGGAGTGCCTTTTAGCTGGGGCACAATACAAGAGAACTCCTTCAACATGCTGAAAGATAAGTTGACACATGCACCCCTCCTCCACCTTCCTAATTTTAATAAGACTTTTGAGCTTGAATGTGATGCTAGTGGAATTGGATTGGGTGGTGTTTTGTTACAAGAAGGCAAACATGTTGCATATATTAGTGAAAAATTGAGCGGGCCTATTCTGAATTATGCTACTTATGATAAGGAACTGTATGCTCTTGTTCGCACATTAGAAACATGGTAGCATTACTTGTGGCCCAAAGAGTTTGTTATCCATTCTGATCATAAATCTTTAAAGCATATTCGTAGTCAAGGAAAATTGAACTGTAGACATGCCAAGTGAGTTGAATTTATTGAATCTTTTCCTTATGTTATTAAGCAGAAGAAAAGGAAAGAGAATATTATTGTTGATGCTTTGTCTAGGAGATATACCTTATTGAATCAACTTGATTACAAAATCTTTCGATTAGAAACAATTAAAGATCAATATGTTCTTGATGCTGATTTTAAAGATGTGTTGTTGTATTGTAAAGATGGGAAAGGATGCAACAAATTCCTCATTAGTGATGGGTTTGTGTTTAGAGATAAAAACCTATGCATTCCAGCTAGCTCCGTTCGTTTGTTGTTGCTGTAGGAAACACATGGAGGTGCCCTGATGGGGCATTTTGGAGCAAAGAAAATGGAGGACATACTCGCTAGTCATTTCTTTTGGCTAAAGATGAGAAGAGATGTGGAGAGATTTGTTGCTCGTTGTGCGACATGTCAAAAGGCCAAGTCACGATTAAATCCACACCATTTGTATTTGCCTCTACCTGTTCCTAGTGCTTCTTGGGAAGATATTTCTATGGTTTTTGTGTTGGGATAGCCAAGGACTAGGAAGGGATGTGATAGTGTGTTTGTGGTTGTTGATAGATTTTCTAAGATTGCACATTTCATACCATGTTATAAAACTAATGATGCTACTCATATTGCTGATTTGTTCTTTTGTGAAATTGTTCGTTTGCATGGCGTGCCCAACATAATTGTTTCTGATCGTGATGCTAAATTTCTTAGTCATTTTTAGAAGACTTTATGTGCAAAATTGGGGACTAAGCTTTTATTTTCTACTACATGTCATCCGTAAACTGATGGTCAAACTAAAGTTGTGAATAGAACTTTGTCTACTATGTAAAGGGCTGTTTTAAAGAAGAACATTAGGATGTGGGAAAATTATTTGCCTCATATTGAATTTGCTTATAATTGCTTGCTGCATTCTACTACAAAGATGTACCGATTTCAGATTTTTTATGGTTTCTTGCCTTGTGCTCCTATTGATTTGATGCCTTTGCCATCTTCTAAAAACTAAATTTTGATGCAATGAAATATGCTGAATTGATGTTAAAACTCCATGAAACCGTTAAAGAAAACATAGAGTGCGTGAATGTTAAAGGAAGAAGGCAACTAATTTTTGAACCTGTAGATTTAGTTTGGTTGCACTTGAGAAAGGATAGGTTTCCTGAATTGAAAAAATCAAAATTGATGCCAAAGGCTGATGGACCATTTAAAGTGTTAGAGAAAATTAATGATAATGCATATAAGCTAGATCTGCCTGCAAATTTTGGGGTTAGTCCCACATTTAACATTAAAGATTTGAAGCCCTATTTGGAAGAAGAAGATGAGCTTGAGTCGAGGATGACTCAGTTGCAAGAAGGGGAGCATGAGGAGGACATCAATACCGTCGATACCTCCACGCCGACACAAGTATTAATTGCTAGTCCTACACAAGTACCATTTTTGGTCCTGTTACTCGTGCCTGTGCTCGTCAACTTAATCATTAGGTGAGTTCATTTTTGAGTTCATGTCCATCATATTTAGACCATGGAGACACGTGCACTCTTGTTTTGCTTAGGAATCAGGGAGAAGACCGAAAGGGAAAAGGATTCGCGCAGGCTCGATTCGGACTGCAGAACAACACCAATTTGTGACGGTTACCATAGTCTCATACGGACTCAGATTGGAGCATTCAAGTACTTCATGGAATCCTTATGAAGTCTATTTTCATATGGATCTAGACTCAAGTCTATATCTATTCCGAGGTGGTCATTATGATCGAATTACTACCGAGAGGTTTTTCTGTCCAAGGTGTTGTGTCGCCTTATTTTGGCCCAATGGGCCGTGTATCAAGTTGTGTCCATTAAGGACACGTCCTAGGGTTGGAGCACGAAGCAAACACCCTTGTGGTTTCCCTCCCATGTTCTTAACCCCTTAGCCGCCACCAGGAAGACTCAGGTTTTATTTAGATTAAGTTTAGCTTTTGCTACTTGCTTGTAAGTGCGCGTGCTGGATCAGTCACCCATCTTCTTATCTTTGGAACCCCACCATAATTGAGGTTGAGTTTGAAACATTCATTTACATCTAGTAATTCAGTACTTGTTATACTTGTCCTAGCTACTTTTTTGATTCCTTGCAGGACGAGTGTCCTAGTGGCCGAGTGATGCGCTCCACAAGATCGCAACAGTCATTGGAGGTGGTGTACCGTTTGCTAAGGCGCAGCATCCTTGGAAGGCTGTAGTCGGGCCGTGAACATCGTCTCCATCCACCAATCAAGTTATTCGCCCTCTCTCATCGAAAGATCGGGTCACAAACGCTAGCGGGTTCCTATCACATATATTTGTTTATTGCTCTCTTTTTTAAATCGATCGAAGGCTCTTTTATTTTTTGTTACAACTCATGCTGACCTTGTCAATAATACTTTTTGCAATTGCTCTACCCATCCAAGGCCAAATATTTATGAGCTATAGATGGCAAAATTTATTTTTGGGTGAATTGATTCAGGATCTACTTCCGTGGTATGAGATTTAGAAGCTGGTCATTCCTTTTTGTGTAACCTCTTCTTGCTAGCCTTTCTGTCCATGCATTGTGAATTTCTACACTGGAAATTTCACAAACTTCGCTGGGCATCCAAACCTAAACCCAAATATCATTTTTGTGACTATCTCCATGATCACAACTGTGGCACCACCATCCAAATTAATCCGACTAAGCTGTGCTAATCGTCGCCTCAAATGCGAACAGACACTTTAATCGGATCAAAATGGTAGTCTATCAGGTTTCACCCGATACAACCACGTATTTGTGATTGAAACAAGCACACAATACTCGTACGAAGATGAGCCCAAAGATTACAACAATCCAAATGTAAACATTACTGAGGTCTCAAATTATTTATTAGAAACCGAGTTCAAAACATAAAGAAGTTCAAAGTTCAAATACAGTGGAAAATAAACGATAAGCTACCGACCATACATGATACCATGGTGAAGCCATCCATGACATCACTCACCACGATCCTCACACATCAAGGACATGTCCCACTCAACCGTCCATCCCGGAGGGAGCTGGTACGGCCAAGTCACACTAGCAACCACATCATCAATGTCATTACCTGAAAATATAGCCACAAGCAAGGCTAAGTATACTAATGCTCCGCAAGACTTACCCGTCAGGTAGTATCTACTCCACCAACTCCTAGATATGCAAGACTTTTTAGCTGAGGGGTTTGTTTTTGCCAAAATCTTCTAAAGTGGGTCCTTGCTTTCAAGTTTTAGCATCAAATTCTAGTTGATTAAGCATTCTAGGTAAGCACCTATTCTAAGAAAGCATGGTAGAACAAGCAATTTAATCAAGCCTCAATATTAAGCATCACCATTGTTCATCTTCTTACTCAATGTAGCATAGCGGTCAAGCAGTCGCAATATCTGCGAGAAACAGACGATTCGAATCGAATTTCTTAACCTTGCAAGGTGGACCTAAACACACAACATGTGCGAACCGTGACGGGTTCATACATTATCAACAGCTCCCATCGATCCCTAGTGTGGGTCCAGAGCCCACTTCCCTTGGATACAATGCCCCACCGGTCCTTAGATCAATGCCGTGCTGTGGCCGCACTTGTACCCACATGATGCACCAAGGGAAACTATTTCCAGAGAGAGCGGGATAAAGGTCCATGCCTGGTTCAATTAGGTACAAGGCTTACCGAGTCCCATAGTATCAGCATGTGTTTAGTACATTCAAAAACATGACCACGAACACCGACATGGTTCGACCTTAGCAATTTTCCTCTATACAGATAGGGCATCAACAATTTCAGGAACACTGCACCAAGCCCCATCCGTCAACCTTATGATTCCAACGTAAGTAAATAGGCAACTTCTATAGCTCACGAGTGACATGAAATCACCCAACTTTTACCGTGTCCTTATTTAGCATAGCAACTAAGTGAGTTAACATGCTAGTATTCAAAACATGGGTACTAGGAGCATGCAACTAAGGTTTCAATACAACTCCTATAGACTTAATGCACAAACATAAGTAACAAGGATATTGTATACATTTAGAAACAAGGGTTATGCTCTGGGGCTTGTCTTCCTGCCCTAAATCAGCCTTGGGCTCTTTTGAACTTTGGTTCGGGCCTTGGGTTGCCTCGATCACGTTCAGCTCAGCAGGAGGGTGTCCTTCTTCGCATTCCAGGATGAGCTCGTACGTTCCGTCGGGAAGGTTAGCTTCTACACGAGATGCATATGCATAAGATTTCTTTGATAATCTTTCATGACGTAGGTTTTATTTTGTTAACCATTAAAAAAGCATGGGGTGTATTTTTGCCACATTCTCCTAGATAAGTTTATAAACATTTCTTTTCTTCACAGAACAAGCTTGGTCGGAAATAAAATATAGATTTATTTTGATGGTGATTGTGTACACATATAAAATTCTTAGGAATTTATTATTCAAAAGACAACAGGTGTGGTGTTTTGGTACTGTTTAGCAAACCTTTTAGGGATGATCATGCTACTGATGAAGAGCATAATAATCATTTGTGAGCCTACAATCCTAGTAATAATTATTATTTTTATTAATTAAACTAGCTCTTAAAATGAATAATGCTTCAGAAAGCATCTGCTAATATATAGATATGAATTTTTTTCAGGAGCTTCCCCCCTATGCAAGAAATCTACTGTAAAAATATGAGATAGATTCGACAACCACCGAATTTACTAAAAATCAAACAGAGTTATATTGCTGATTTGAAGGATGATTTATAACTAGAGTTCTATCATTAGTTTAGTACTATAAATTTTACAGAAGGGTTCTCAACATTAACATATGCTACTGTGAATTTTTGAGGATTTTGTGAGGATGAGAACTATTTATTCCACAATAAGGGGATTAAACAACATGCATTTTGTAAGCAACAAAAGCACATATTTCACATGAAAAAGTATTTTTACTAGTCAAATATGAGCATCAGGAAACTAACAAAATTAATTTCGCATTTTACCCTTTTTCTATGATTTTCTACGGATTTCCAATTTTTTGGCCATTTTAATGCATTTTATTCAAATTTGAATTTCCCTTTTTACCGAACAACCCTTAGAACTTTTTAAGGTTCACAACCATGTCCCTACATTTTTCACTAACCCTGAAACCAAAACATAAATTATAATCAAGTCCTTGGTCGGCCGGTGGCTCGGGGAGCTCAATTTCGGTGATGTGGGGCCACTATGTCGTGGGTAGGGTCACGAGAGCGACGAGGGACTCACCGACAACTGGTTTAGTGCAGGACTCGGGGTTCGAGGTTTGCAAGTGATGGCTCACGGCGGAGCAGTGGCGGCGCGGCAGCGTCAGCTTCGGCTTAAGGGCCACGTTCTCCGGCAAATCGCTCTCTAAAAGAATGAAATGCGTGCATGCATTAGAGATGATGCTATGAGTGCAAATGCTCATGAAATGCATGGAAAATAAAAGAAATAATAAGAAATCAATTGTTAACAAAACAATCTAGCTAAAAACAATACATAATTATACAAGAATGATAAGAGAAACTATTTTGCACGATAAGCCAAGCAAGCACGAAATTGCAAGATTAAAATCTTCCGTTGAGAAACAATTATAAAATAAATTGCACAGATAGAAGACAACAATACAAAATCATGAGAATTGGATTCACATCAAAATAAATTTTTAATGTGGAGATATAAAATAAACAATATAAACTACTATTAAGCACATTAAATCTAAAAAGCCTTGTAAATCAACCAGAAAAGTATCAACATCATTTTTCCTGGATTCTATGTGGAAAACAAAGACTAATAGAAGTGATTTCAACATTTAATCAATTTTCCACTAATTATCATGCAAATAGCAAAATTAAGATAGCAAACAAGAATTATATTTAAAACTGCATGAAAAATATAGATTCCACTAACACAAGTTGCAGATCTGGAACATACATGATAAATAGAAGCTAACAAAATTGGTTTCACAATTTGTGGACCACCACATGATGTATAAAGCATTTAACAAATCTTAGAGCAAAATAAATCATATCACCAGACACAGAATAGGAACATGCACATAAACATTTTTCAAATAAACTAGATATTGTTAGAAACTCAAAAAAATAAGAATCACATTTTTTGCATTTTTCTACACATTCCTATGCATTTTCCAAGTATGCAGCTATTTAAATCTAGGAAATAAAACAAAATCAAGATCATCTTGTAAAACAACCCTCAGGTCTAAAGATTCCTCGCATAGAGGTCCCTAAAACTTTGCCATAACCTCCCTCTCTTTCTTCATTCTTCCCACAACACACGCTTCACTCACACACAGGACGGCCGTGGCCTTGCTGGCGGCGGCGGGGTAGATGGCGCAGCGCCGGTGGGAGAGCGGCGGGGCCATGCCCCAAGCCCAAGGGGCTCACCAGCGGTGGCATAGGTGGTGAGGAGGAGGTGGCGTAGGAGCTCCAGGAGCGGTGGCAGACCAGCGGGCGGAGGCGGCTGGCGGGTGGCCTGCACGGCGGAGGAGGAAGAAGGGCGAGCAGCAAAACAAATGCGGGAGCTCTAGGGGAAGCCGTGGGCGCAAGGGATTGGCGCGGGGCTCACCAATAGTGACGAATTGGACCGGCGACGGTGGAGAGCATGGAGCTTGGGTGGCACGAGTGGCGGCGGTAATGGTGGATGGAGGTACCTAGGGTTTCGCGGAGCGTCGGTGCGGCTTATAAAGGAGGAGCGGGGTGAGGGCACGACCGGGATTTCATGTGGCCTCAGCCACGGTGGCCAGTCTGGCCACGGCAGCACGGCAGGCACCATCGGCACTGGCCAACGGGCGGGTGTGCAGGCGCGGGAGAGGAGGAAGGAGACACTGACGCGTGGGCCCAGCCAAGTTTAAACAGCTCAACTTTCCTCACTCAAACGACCCAGCTACAGGCACCCAAAAATCTCACAAAAATACTCATTTGAAAGATAAAATCGCAATGAACACAATGCCATAAGAATCACCTCTAGAACTTCTCTGGTTTTAACACAATTGACAAAAGAAAATAGCCAAAACTGAAACTTAAATGAATTTTTAACACAAGGAAACATCACTGAAAAATTAAGTAAAAACATTGTATAATCATCAAATTGCATCTAGTATTTAAATAAAATAACAAGAGGCATAGTTACATAGCAGAAATTGGAGTTTCTTCACAAGTTTGAATTTCAACAATAAACAACAATTACGTGAACTTAAACAATGCATGACCAGGATGCTCAATTATGCACAAATGATGCTCATGATGCGTGGTGTGCGAAGGTGTCATCTTCAACATGAATTTTCACACAAATTTTGAACTACGTGTTTGAATCTCCAAATATAAAATTTGGAGTTCAAAGTATAGGCTACAACTTTTGTAAAATCAGACATATGAAAAACTTGATGGATTTGGAGATAAACTTAGGAGAAGTTTGGTGGAACGCCGACCAAAACTGGGTTTGAAAATGATTTGATATTCGGCCGAACTTCTACTCAATTTTTGAACAGGCTCAAAATCAAGAAAAGTGCCACTTATGAAAGTTGCTCCATTTGAAGGGAACTATCACTTTTATATTGGCCAAAAATTGAGTTCTTATATAAAATTTGTTTTTTATTTTCTTCTGAAGTAAGCATCATTACAGTGGTGTTTAACACTTAACCATTTTGATTTTTATTTAATTTATTTCTTAATTTCTCTTGATTTGGCTCTTAATTACTTGAGATGTCACAGCAACCCAATTTGAGAATGGAAAATATTTCGACGAAGATTCGGAAGATTATTTAATGCCTTGTCATGAAGATCAAGACCTGGAGGCAACCATCAATGCATGGAAAAAATAGGCAGAGGAACAAAGGCCAGAAGAGGCCAGGCCACCCTCAGGCCGATCGGCCTGGGGTGTTCCCTTCCTCTGTTGCCTCTAAAATTTGACGTGGACATCCCTCCAGTGGAGTAGGATAATTTTTTTCCTAGAGGATCGAAGATTTTGGTCCTTTTCATACTCAAGGACGAGCATCATCTAAGCATTGGAGAAGAGTCATCGCATTATCTGTGACTACTGCTGAGTAAGTAATATGTTGCAAAGAGTTCTGAGGAGAAAAAGAAAAAATATATATATTGTGGAAAAAGAAAGAAAGAAAGAAAAAGGAGAAAAAGAAATAAAATACTCCTAAGTTCTTTGAGCTTCATAAAGATCCTAAGTGTTTTCAAGAATAAGGATTACTCCATACTCATTATTCTAACCATGTGCAATCTGATTTGTGCCTTGTGATCACTCTTTGCCCTTGCACATGTCCACTATCTAAATGTGTGTGTTCATTCTCTCCCTCTCCAAAAAAATTATTTTCCATGACCTTTTTGATAAGTATCAGTAAGATCCATCTGAAATCTTTCTTTTTTTTGATAATATCGTGATTATAATATTTTTACTAGGACTAACCTTGCCAAAGATCCAGATAAAGCCTTACACATATTTTATGAGTGATGACAGGTTAGAGAAGTTCTAGCATAGGTTTGAGAGACTTAATGAGCTGAGAGAACAAGAGCAATTGCAATGAAGTTTAAATTGTTGATCTCAGTTCAGTTTCTTTTTGAAATTTTTTTTATTGAAAATCTTCTGATGTTTGTTTCAAATTGAGACCAAAAGAATAAATTTATTATGGGATGTGCTTTAAATGATATCTATCCTCCATACTAGAGAAGGCTAGTTGCAACTTGAATATTAATTGAAAAATTCTATGTGAGCATTATGTTTTCTTATGTGTGATCAAGTGCAGGATTGAACACCGAAAGGCAACACTAATCGATCTAAGTATCTCCTTTGATGGTTTTATGCTTTATCGGGTTTGCTTGCTTTTGAATCTATGAATCAATGATAGATTGCCTAGCATGTTCTTGTGGTCGTGGTGACCAAATTTGCATGCGTGATCGACTGATGAGTTCATGTTCTTATGATCATGCCCTTAACCTACTTACGCTGATAGAGGTGATTGTGCTAGGATCTTTTCTTGTGTAAGGTGGGGAGTTTCGGGATCCGGACTAGATGTTTTAGATTTAAAGATGCTTAATAAGATCATATTTGTATTGCTTTGCTATCCATGCTCAGAATTACAACATATGCATAGTCTAGGTTGCTCTAGATTGGTTACCTTTGCTCTATCTATTATCTATCTATACAAGCTTAGTAGATTGGATTTGAATCTTTCATATAAACACCAAGTTAATACTAATAATGCTAGTTGAAATAGATCTTGTGCTATAAGCTCCACGAATTGATAAACCTTGGGGGAATACTCTGAGGAAGAGCTACACCTGATCCGTATGCTTGCGGTTCACAATTGGCATGCTAACAGCCATTAACAGCAACCTGCCCCTATCCTTCTCCCTTGTGACATGTCCTCACCGCCGCACCCTGTGTTGGAGGTATGCCCTAGAGGCAATCATAGAGATGATGATATTCCATTTGTATCTATGATTTGTATGTTGTGTTCATTGAATATCCATTGAAGGCTACTTGAATTGATTTGCAATTATGTGAATTGTATGTGAAACTCTTTACTTGTATGGTTATTCTAAAGTTGTCCCTAGTCGGAGTTCATGTGAGGACACACATGAATATTAGACTAGCATATGTATTAGTTGATGACTATGTTTCACAAGTCATAGACATGGAGATGCTGAACTAATAATGTGGACACATGTGGAGACATGTGCTAGGACTGACCCAACACGAGAAGTAGTTCTCTCTTTAAACAACATATACGCTTTGTCCTTAGACCTGAGATTGTCGCATGTATTCTAGATGTGGATCGACCTACTTAGGGGCTATCAAACGCTACGCTGTAACAGGGTAGTTATAAAGGTAGCTTTCGGGTTTGTCAAGAAGCATTGCTATGAGACATGGTCAATCAAGATGGGATTCGCCCCTCTCTGATTGAGAGTGATATCTCTGGGCCTCTCGAGTGATCGGATCCGAAAATGCATGGCCATGCTACGTACGGTTAAGAGTTAACCTACAAAGGGATTCCGAATCACAGGATCGAGAAAGAGCGGTCGGCTTGAAGCTAGACCAAATATCGTGAGGCAAAGGGAATAGCATGTATATTATGTTGTGATGGTTCGTCTGATATGATCTTCGTGTGCGTATAGGAGTTGGCACGTCTTGCTAGAGGCCGCTACCGACTATTGGGCCGAGTAGGAGTACTCGGGCCATGTCTATACGTATCCGAACCCATAGGGTCACACACTTAAGGGGCTAGAAGCCCAATTCGGATCAGATCCGAGTTGGATTAGGTTTAGAAGTACTAATGGGCCTTGGATCCAAAGGCCCGTCAGGAACCTCTATAAATAGAGGGGTGGGGGCGCCCTAGGGTTTACACCCTTTTGCGAAACACACCTGCCGCGCCTCCCACGCCCTCGCCTGTTGCAACTCACGGATCTAGCAGTCCGGCTTGCGACGCTTCATCCCTGCACGTGTGGATACCTTGGAGGTGTTGCGCCTGCAGCACTTGGACGAGCCGCCGACGAGCCACGACGAGCCGCCGACGAGCCACGACGAGCCGACGACGAGCCGCGGCGAGCCGTGGCACCGGAGGCGATCTTGCTGCACGTGGACGAGCTGCTGAGGAGCTGCTGGACGTGATCGACTATGTACGACTACGTTGATCGACTACGTACGACTACGTGATCGTCTTCACTGCATCGACGCATATCTACATCTTCCGCACCAGTAGTGCGTTGAGTGGTAATCCCATGATCCTTATACGGCAGTTCTTCCTGGTTATACGCGGTAGAAATTTTGATTTGCGCTAGTGTAGCCTACCTCGTATCCGAACACCCTGCTCCACCTATAAACGGCGCCCCCACCCACGCCCCCTCCCTCCCTGTGCTCACTTCACCAAACCGCCGCGGACACCCCATCTCCAGCTTCTGCCTCATCTCCCTAACATGCTAAGCATGTTCCCTATTGATGGTCCTTATGACTGAAATCCGACCATCACACTACTCAAACAATAAAGGAAAACTAACATTTCTTACTACCATATTGTTATCAATAAACTAGTTCCACATGTATCAGCAAATAAGTGATTTCAGGGACACAAGTCTACCTAAAGAGAGAAACATGCGCAAACGCCAGAGAAACACACCGAAGATCATTCTTCGCGAAGCATGATTACCAAAGGACCCACATTCCAAGGCAAATCAGCCCAACTCATAAGCAACCCACAAGGGAAAGTGCCAAGACCCATCCAGCAGCACACCAGACAAAGGCGGTGGCGAGGCGGCCAAGTCAAGGGTTCGGCCGAACCTGGACAAGCCCCGCTTGTCCTCATCCTCCACGTGGCGCTTGCTGGTTGACTTCCTAAGGAAGTGTGAGGAATCCCCTAGAATATTCACCTGGGAACCGCCCTCTATTAGCAATAAGAAGAGGATGAGACCACCCTCACAACACACACCACACTTGAAGCCTCTCTCTCCCTCTCTCTAGTTAGACTTCTAATCCATAGGCTAGAACTGAAACTCTTGTAGTGTTAAGCTAGTCTTCGGGTCAGTTGGGGATGTAATCTCCAGCTCTCGGTATGGCTTTGTACTCGACTTGTTGGTATTCTATCTATAAAAAGTATGGTTGTTATGCTATTTTAGTAGTGCTATGCCATGTCTTGTGCTCAATTAAGTTATACTCATATGCTTAGGCTGAATCTTTGTTACTACATCAGTTTGTTGTGCCTTCGGGCTTGTTCTAGTTCTATGCCTGTCGATCATCATGGTTGGGGTTCCGGAGGGGCTAGAGTAGTGATCACGTATACGAGCATGGAGCTTGGGTGCGTTGGGATCCTTCGAATATGACTATGCTCCACGGTCTGTAAGCGTAGGCGGCATGTGGTGACATCCCTGTCCATCACTTATAGTCCCCCATGTGGGGATGATGTAGAGGTTCTGAAAGATGTCTTGCCCTGGCAGACCAAGGAGCGATATTCTTCTTATAATGTTTTATGCTTAGATATAGTTCTCATCATGTGCCTGTATGACCCTTGCTAGTATGGATATATGCTACTACGATCTCTTGTATGCCTTGCTCCTACTAACCTTAGGTTTGTTCATTTATTCTTTATTCATGAGATTGGCTTGTGTGTGTGTCACATTACCCATATATCTATATCATGGTGTGGCGGAACACCTCGGATTAACTCAACTAAAGCACGGTTAAGTTGCTTAACATGCGAATCTCATGCCTTAATCAAGTTAACTCGACGATCCGTCAGATTTCATCCAATTTAACCACTTAACAGGACCGAGTTAGCATGGCTCACACGAAGGTGAGTGGTTCCAGAGAATACAACGGATCCACAATTAGTTTAACAATTCATTACACACACCGGTTTGAAATTAGTGTTTTACAAGATTCAAAAACAATGGAAGGCAAAACATAGCGGAAGCTAGCGCCGGGGGTCGGATGTCCCTGGTGAGGCCAAACAGGACATTAGTGATCCCACTCCTGCCGTCCGAGGAAGGATCCCACCCGACCGTCCACCCAGGAGGGAGCTGGGGCGGCCAAGTGCCAACAGCAGCAAGCTCGGAAGTTTCAACTTCACCTGAAAGAGATGCCACAAACAAGGCTGAGCTTCTAAGCTCAACAAGACTTAACCGACTGGTGGGAAAAACTACTCCACCACTTCTAGACATGCAAGGCTCTTTGGCTTAGGGGTTTTGTTTGCCAAAAGCGACTATGTTAGGTCCTTACTTTCAAGGTTTTAGCTCAGATTCTAAGTTCATTAACCGATCTATAATGGCAACTTATACTAAGCAAGCATAGATCCCGACATTATGTATATAAGCTCATCATCAAGACCATGTCATCATCAGATTCCTTCTTTACTCAGTGTAGCATAGCGATCAAGCAGTCTCAAACTGTGAGAGGCAGACGAATCGATTCGAGTTCTTTAACCATGCATGGCGAACCTAACCTCACGATATCTGCACACCACTGAGGGTCGCTTCCTGTGTCGGCCTTCCCCATCAATTCCCTAACCCGTGTCGGGCCCACTTCCCTTGGTGCAAGGTTCCACAGACCTGGCCTCTGCCGTTCGATGACCACACTTGTCACCACATGCGGCCGCAGGGGAAACTCCATTCTAGAGACAGTGGATCGAACCACTCACGTCCAGGTTCAATCAGGTACTAGGCTTCCCCATCCCATAATGGGTATGAGATTAGTACTTTCAAATACTTGATCATGAACACCACCACTGTCGGGCCTTAAACAATTCCAAGTAAACAGACAGGGCGATCAGCGGACCAACAAAAGAGTTCACCAAAACCCTACCCCGTCCATCGTCCTTATAGTTGTAACCAGAAGGAGAACAGCCAACTCCAATAACTCGCGAGTGACAGGAAATCACTCAACTTTTACCGAGTCCTATTAAGCATTGCAACTACTCGGACCCAATAGACTAGTGCTCAGATCAAAGGAACTAAGTCATGCATCTATGGTTTCAAACAACTCCTATACGTAAATGCACATTCATAAGAAGGAAGGCATGTGCAAGTTTAGAAAGTTGGGTTCATGCTCCGGGGCTTGCCTTCAAGCGGGGTGGAGGCAAACTAGTCCTCAGCGGGTTCTGCTTTGGCTTCTGCGATCGGTGACTCAGCTACTGCTCCGTCTTCTGGCGCCGGATGCAGTTCGTAGGTGCCGTCGGCGAGATGTAGCTCTACACGAATGCAAATGCAGGAGTTAGCACTTAGACGGTTATTTCAACAACACTTGCAAGCTTTAGCCCAGGACTTGTAGCAAAGCTACAGGAAAGGTGGGGGAGTTCAACTTCAGTTGGGGGAGAACAGGATAAAAGGGTCGGATGGGGATAAACTTTTGATCTAACCCTTAAACTTAAGGAATAACTGTACCGGGGTACTCAGACTTAGCACAGAGAAGTCCCCAAAATTTTACACAGCTACCCTCAGGTCAAAGAAAAAGATACAGCCAAGCCCTCGGGCGAGGTGGATAAGGGTCGGCAAAACAGACAGGGTCGGGCGAGACGGAAAAAGGGGTCGGGCGAACCTGACAGGGTCGGCAGTTTACCTTTAGGTCTACTGGTAAAGTCTTGGGGTCGGGAAGGAACAGACTTGGGCGGAAGGACTAAAGCACTAAGGCTTGGGCAGCGGCGAGGTTCGACGGTGCTCCGGCGGTGGCGGTGCTTCTTGTGGACAACAGCAAGCTCTAGCACCGTGCGGAGGATCAGGCGGCTGGTGGGTTGGGGAGAAGTGGGTTTGCGCGGAGAGTGGAATTTCTCAAGAGCTCAAGCGGCAGTGCTCAAGTGCGAGCAGAGTATGGGGTGGTGAAACAGCGATGGTGAAGGAAACTCCGGTGGGGGCTCTGGTACTCCTCTTTATAGCTGCGCGGAAGAGAGAGAGAGAGTTTGAGCAGCACGAAGATCAGGAAGAAAAGGATGGAGTGCGCTGCCTTGGCGGCGATTGAGCGGCGATGGGCGGCAGAGCAGAGCTTTGGAGACAGGGTCTTTGGTCATTGGGCACTAGAGACAAGGCCGGCACAGGCGCGGTTTTGCCAGGATTAAGATTTGGCGAAGGCAAGCAGGGTCTGGTCGCGTCAAGCGGCGGATTGTGGGCGGCGACTTGACTGGTGTGACAGGAAGGAAGGCTCTGCAAGCGAGGTCGCAGCAGGTGTGGTGACAGGGCAAGCGGCAGCGCGAGCGAGCGCAAAACAGCAGCTTGCCGGGGCACATCACTGGCGAGGCAGAAAAAGGAGTTGTCTCTGCCGGAGCCATGGTTGGCGGGGGCAGTATTGTCGTGGAGCGAGCTCGTGGGCGGCACGACTGTGGAGAGGCGGGAAAGCCGAAAGACATCGGGGCGCGTGGCCAGGGATCCGGGCGAGGTGAAGGGTGCGGGATGCGAGGCGGTCTGGCGCGGCAGCGGCAAAACTTCTGCCACAGTGGTGACAGGGTGCCTTGGCGCGGCAGGCAAGGGTGCGAGCGAGATGAGGTGAGGCAGAAAGGGTTGCAGGGGCTTCGACTGTGATTGGGAGGAAGGCGCGCTTATCTATCTTGTCGCGGCCGGCAACTGGGCGAGGCGACGCACGTCGGAGAAGTTGAGCCACGCGGCGAGGAAGCTCTGAAGCGGGGCGCACACTGCTCGGGCGCGTTTGTCTCGAGAGAACCAAGGAATCTGTTTGTGGGTCCACCATTCAGTCTCTGGTTCTCCACAGCTCCAAGATTTTGAAGGAACACTATCTTTGGGACTTAGAGGAGAACTAGCAATTTTTGGGTTGGGTTTCAGGGGTCGGGGCTGAGAACCGGACCTTAGGCGCTCAAGCTCAGGAAAGGCTGAGTCAGCTGGATTAGGGACTCATCTTAAGATTAACTCGGCTGATTAACCAAGGTTGTTACAGCCTACCCCCCTTAAAAAGAATCTAGTCCCGAGATTCGGGTGTAAGGGCAACCAGTGGGGGTGTGCGGTCCTTACCTTCTTGGTTGAAAAGAAAACCTCGGAAGTGCTTGTTCAGATACTCCTATGTGTTCCTAGGTTGCTTCTTCCTCCGTGTGGTTGCTCCATAGTATCTTGTACATTTTCACAGTTTGCCATCGGGTGTGTCTTTCTTTACGGTCGAGGACTTTGGCCGGGTACTCGGTGTAAGTCAGGTTGGGCTCGATTTGAGGAGGCTCCTATTCCAAGACCTCAGTTGGGACTAGGACACATTTCTTCAGTTGGGATACATGGAAAACATCATGAATGGCCAAAAGTTGTTCTGGTAGCTCGATCCGGTAAGCAATGGGTCCACAAATTTCCACAATCTCATAAGGACCAATGTAACGGGGAGCCAATTTCCCTTTTACTCCAAACCGTTGTACTACTTTGGTCGGGGAGATGCGAGGATATACGTAATCACCAATATCAAACTGGGTTTCCTCCTCTTGTCGGAGTAACTCTTCTGTCAAGATTGGGCGGCCTTGAGATTTGCTTGAATTATCTTAATTTGCTCTTCTGCTTCTACTACTAGATCAAGACCATAGGTTTGTCGTTCTCCGACTTGTGACCAATTCAAAGGTGTCCGACACCTCTGACCATATAAAGCTTCAAACGGTGCCATTTTCAAATTGGTCTGGTAGCTATTGTTATAGGAAAACTCTACCAAGGGTAAGAACTTATCCCAATTCTTGTCATAATGGATGATACAAGCTCGTAGCATATCTTCAAGGATCTGATTTACTCTCTCGGTCTGACCATCGGTTTGAGGATGATAGGTAGAGCTACGAATGAGCTTGGTGCTAAGTGATGCTTGTAGCTGTTCCTAGAAATGTGCTACAAACTGAACTCCTCGATCAGATATGACCGTCCTAGGCACACCATGCAGAGAAACAATGCGATCAAGATACAGCTCTGCATATTTCTTGGCCGGGTAGGTGGTGTGAACAGGAAGAAAGTGGGCAGGCTTGGTAAGGCGATCCATGATAACCCAAATGGAGTCATGTCGCTGCGATGTAGGGGGCAGTCCAACAATTAAGTCCATGCTGATGTCTTCCCATTTCCAGGATGGAATAGGTAGTGGTTGCAGGGTACCTGCTACCTTCAAATGGCTGGCCTTGACACGTTGGCAAGTGTCACATTCCGATACGTAGCGTGCAATTTCTGGCTTCATTCCACTCCACCAGAAAGTTTGACGGAGATCATGATACATCTTATTGCTGCCAGGATGGATTGAGAACTTAGAGGATGGGCTTCATCTAGGATTTGCTTCTTAAGAGTGGGGTCGGATGGTACAAGAAGTCGGTTTCCATAGTACACTCTCCCATTCTCATCCTGTCGGAATTGCTTGTACCCTTCATCCTTCCATGAAATCTTCCTTTTGATTCGCCTTATTTCCTCATCCTCTAACTATGCTGACCTAATTTGGTCCTCCAAAACAGACTCAAGGGATATATGGCCGAGGGTTCCATGGGAAACAATCTCCAAACTAAGTTTTCCCATCTCCTGGCACAGGGTCTCGGTGAAGTTGGTTGCCGACAAACAATTGCAATGGGTCTTGCGGCTAAGAGCATCTGCCACCACATTGGCTTTGCTGGGGTGATAATGTACTTCTAGATCATAATCCTTTATCAACTCCAACCATCTTCTTTGGCGCATGTTGAGGTCGGCTTGAGTGAAGATGTACTTGAGGCTCTTGTGATCGGTGTAGATGTTGCAGTGGGTGCCCATCAGATAGTGTCTCCATGTCTTTAAGGCATGAATCACTGCTGCCAACTCAAGATCATGGGTCGGATAGTTCAGCTCATGTAGTCGCAACGCCTGCGAGGCATAGGCAATGACTCGGTTGTCTTGCATAAGAACACACCCAAGTCCAGTGCTAGAGGCGTCGCAGTATACGTCAAATGGCCTGGAAGGGTCGGGTTGAGGTAAAACCAGGGCTAAAGTCAGCAGGTGTTTCAAGGTGTGGAAAGCTTCTTCGCAGTTGTTGCTCCACACAACTTGACTTCCTTCTTCAGCAGCTTAGTCATCGGCTTAGCTATCTTGGAGAAATTCGGGATGAAATGCCGATAATAGGCTACTAGTCCAAGAAAACTTCGGATCTGGTAAACTGAAGTGGGTGGCTTCCAGTCCATGACCTCCTGTACCTTGCTGGGGTCCACTGCTATGCCATTCCGAGAGATGGTGTGTCCCAAGAACTTGACACTCTCCAACCAGAATTCACACTTGGAGAACTTGGCATAAAGCTGATGATCTCTCAACCGTTGAAGAACTACATGAAGATGCTCGGTATGTTCTTCTTCGCTCTTTGAGTACACCAAGATATCATCAATGAACACCACCACAAACTTGTCCAGCTCGGGCATGAACACCGAATTCATGAGATGCATGAAATAAGCGGGTGCATTAGTGAGTCCAAAAGACATTACCAGGTACTCGTAGAGTCCATATCTTGTGGAGAAAGCAGTTTTGGGAATGTCACAGGGTCTGATCTTGATTTGGTGATAACCGGAACGAAGATCAATCTTGGAGAACACTCTGGCTCCAGCTAATTGGTCAAACAGAACATCAATGCGGGGAAGTGGATACTTGTTATTGATAGTCACCGCATTGAGGGGTCGGTAGTCGACACACATGTGTAGACTTTCATCCTTCTTCTTCACAAACAGGGCTGGGCAACCCCAGGGTGAAGTACTGGGTCGGATAAAGCCTTTCTCCAACAGATCATGCAACTGGGTTTTTAACTCGGCCAACTCGGTGGGTGGCATCCGATAGGGTCTCTTTGATATCGGGGCGGTGTCTGGCTGTAGTTCAATGGCGAACTCGATATCTCTATCTGGCGGCATGCCGGGCAAGTCATCTGGAAACACATCGGGGTACTCGCGGACAACAGGAAGGTCTTCTATCCAGGCTTCCGTTACAGGGTACGCACAAGGAGTTGCGTACTCAGGGTGGGTCAAGTGTAGGGTAGAGTTGCCATGCAAGGGTGAGTTGATGTGGAGAGTGTTGGAGGTATGCCCTAGAGGCAATCATAGAGATGATGATATTCCATTTGTATCCATGATTTGTATATTGTGTTCATTGAATATCCATTAAAGGCTGCTTGAATTGATTTGCAATTATGTGAATTGTATGTGAAACTCTTTACTTGTATGGTTATTCTAAAGTTGTCCCTAGTCGGAGTTCATGTAAGGACACACATGAGTATTAGACTAGCACATGTATTAGTTGATGACTATGTTTCACAAGTCATGGACATGGAGATGTTGAACTAATAATGTGGACACATGTGGAGACATGTGCTAAGACTGACCCAACACGAGAAGTAGTTCTCTCTTTAAACAACATATACGCTTTGTCCTTAGACCTGAGATTGTCGCATGTATTCAAGATGTGGATCTACCTACTTAGGGGCTATCAAACGCTACACCGTAACTGGGTAGTTATAAAGGTAGCTTTCGGGTTTGTCAAGAAGCATGCTATGAGACATGGTCAATCAAGATGGGATTTGCCCCTCTCTGATTGAGAATGATATCTCTAGGCCCCTCAAGTGATCGGATCCGAAAATGCATGGCCATGCTACGTACGGTTAAGAGTTAACCTACAAAGGGATTCCGAATCACAGGATCGAGAAAGAGCGGTCGGCTTGAAGCTAGATCAAATATCGTGAGGCAAAGGGAATAGCATGTATATTATGTTGTGATGGTTCGTCTGATATGATCTTCGTGTGCGTATAGGAGTTGGCACGTCTTGCTAGAGGCCGCTACCGACTATTGGGCTGAGTAGGAGTACTCGGGCCATGTCTATACGTATCCGAACCCATAGGGTCACACACTTAAGGGGCTGGAAGCCCAATTCGGATGTGATCCGAGTTGGATTAGGTTTAGAAGTACTAATGGGCCTCGGACCCAGAGGCCCGTTAGGAACCTCTATAAATAGAGGGGTGGGGCCGCCCTAGGGTTGACACCCTTTTGGCGAAACACATCTGCCACGCCTCCCACGCCCTCGCTTGTTGCAACTCACGGATCTAGCAGTCCGGCTTGCGACGCTTCCTCCCTGCACGTGTGGATACCTTGGAGGTGTTGCGCCTGTAGCAGTTGGACGAGCCGCCGACGAGCCACGATGAGCCGCCGACGAGCCACGACGAGCCGCCGAGAAGCCGCCGACGAGCCGCGGCACGAGGGAGATCTTGCTGCACGTGGACGATCTGCTGAGGAGCTGCTGGACGTCGACGTGATCGACTACGTACGACTACACTGATCCACTTCGCTACATCGACGTGAATCTACATCTTCCGCACCAGTAGTGCATCCAGTGGTAATCCCATGATCCTTATACGACAATTTTCCTGGTTGACGCGGTAGAAAATTTTGTTTTGCGCTAGTGTAGCCTACCTCGTATCCCTATAGTAGTATCAGAGCTGTAGCTGTTTAGTTTTGGATTCGGGATGTGTGCATATGGAGATATGCGAGTTTTCAGTTTGATCTATGTCCTGATTTCGTGCTCTTGCTGCAATGGTAGTGTAACGACATACTCCTACCGGTCGGTTTCCGCCATCGGAGTTAAGTGATACACGTAATTCCAGTTGCAGTGAGCGAAGATCAATATGATTGGTCGAATTGAAATCCAGGGTCATATGCCGGGCGCATTAGATGTGCAATAGTAGATGGGATCTACTACCGGAGTCAGGATTTTTGCCGTATGCGTATGCTTCGGTAAATCAGCCATAACTTTTCTGTACGATCTCGGATCGGGGCGAATTTTATATGAAAATTGATATACAAAAAAAAGTACACATAAAATTCAATCACTTTGCCATTTTCGACAAAATTAGATTTCCCAAATTCGGCTTCGAAGATGGAGTTTCGGGCATCCGAAGTTTGGAACGTTAGGACGCTTAACTCTGTTTTGCAGGATGTATGTATCTTGTGATCAGTATGGCCCTTTGTGTATGTGATGTATGTGTGTAACTCATTCGTGACCTGCGTGTCGCGCGTACGGCAACACGGCAGGAGCCATATGTGCTGTCACTTTATTGTATTTAATGGTCTGCGTACCAATCTGTGATGATCCAAGCAACTATGTAATCTTCATTACTAGCTTCCTTACTAGCTATTAGGCGTAATAGCATGTTCTAGTTCTTGGAGGACTCATCACCAGGAGGATGGCGCACATGGAACATGGAGATGGAGATCACCATGGTGAACAGGTTCTATGGAGATGGAGATCACCATATGAAAACGGGCCATACTATGTCACAACTGTGTGAATGCTATTCTGTTTATGTTTTACTTTTTGCATGCTGTGATGTTAGAAGTAGAACGATCCCTCACAAAGTTTAAGTTAGTATGCCCTCCCAACTAAAACTTGCACTGTCCCATGTGTTGTACAATGAGTGGTGGGTCTATGAAATTAGGGTGCCACTAGTTTTCCTTGACTAGACGGGTTTGTGTCGGACACTTACACGCATAAGGGTTGGTTTGCTTAACAAGGTTATCTTAACGGTTAAGGACCTTGGGGCATAAAGGTTGGGCGCCGAGACATAGAGATGTCACCCAACAACAGGAGTCATATGTGATATGATTAGCAAAAGTTGCTTACCGATCTACCTCGTTTGCTAGCGGTGATGCTAAAGCTCACTAGTGGACTTGTTAGTTGTGGATCCTGAATCACTAAGTTTCAATAGAGGGATATTGATTTTAGTGGGAGTAGATTCTGTTAAAATAGTTTAATGTGATTTGTTCTATCATGGATATGTTTGTCTTAGTGTATTTTGCATTACTTTATTGTAGATTAAATGGCACCTAGCAGCACTACACCGTTTGCTTTGCGTTCGATCCTTGAGAAGGACAAGTTGAATGGAACAAATTACTCGGATTGGATCCGTAACCTGAGAATTGTTCTCAGGGCTGAGAAAAAGGAAGATGTTCAAGACAACCCACTACCAGAAGAACCTGCTGATGATGCACCCGCTGCTGCTAAGAATGCTTACAAGAAAGCATGTGATGCTAACCTCGAAGTAAGCTGCCTTATGCTTGCTTGCATGGAACCCGAGCTGCAGATGCAGTTCGAAACAAACCATAAGGCGCACGATATGATCGTGGCGCTTAGAGACATGTTCCAAACACAGGCCAGGACTGAAAGGTTCAATGTGTCTAAGGCCTTTGTTGAGAGCAAGCTAGCAGAAGGCGCAACAGTAGGACCACACGTAATCAAGATGGTTGGTTACACTCAACGGTTGGAGAAGCTAGGCTTCCCACTGGGCCAAGAGTTGGCCACTAATTTCATTCTTTCGTCTCTTCCGCCTAGCTATGGGAACTTCATCTCGAACTACCATATGCATGGGACGGAGAAGGGTCTGAATGAGTTGTGTGGCATGCTTAAAACAGCAGAGGCTGACATCAAGAAAAGCGCTAGTACTAGCCATGTGATGGCTATACAGAACAAGCCTAGCTTTAAGAAGAAGGGCAATTCTTGGAAGAAGAAGGGCAAGGCTGGAACGTCCAAGCCAAACCCAGCGCCCAAGGTTAAAGCTGGACCTGGACCTGCTCCAGACAAAGAGTGTTTTTTTTGTCATGAACTTGGTCACTAGAAGAGAAACTGCAAGCAGTACCTAGCTTCCTTGAAGAATGGCGGAAGTAAGAGTACTTCTACCTCAGGTACGCTTGTTGTGAATGTTATAGACAACATATTTCTCGCTGATACAATTATTAATTCTTGGGTATTTGATACCGGATCGGTTGCTCATATTTGCAATTCGATGCAGGGAATGATAAGAAGTAGAAGCGTGGAAAGAGGAGAAGTTGATTTCCGCGTGGGCAATAATGCAAGAGTTGCTGCGTTGACCGTCGGGGAGATGCAACTCCACCTCCCGTCAGGATTTATTATGGAGTTGAATAATTGTTATTTTGTTCCTAATTTAAGTCAAAACATTTTGTCTCCTTCATGCTTGATGAAGGATGGTTATTCATTTGCGAGTGAAAACAATGGTTGTGTGATCTCTAAGAATAATATGTTTATGGCTTTTGCACCCATTGTGAATGGATTATTTGTTTTAAATCTTGATGGTTCACCTGTCTATAATGTAAGTGCTAAAAGGCCTCGGCCTAATGATTTGAGTCCTACCTACTTGTGGCATTGTCGTTTGGGTCATATAAGTGAAAAGCGCATAAAGAAGCTCCATTCTGATGGACTTCTAACTTCGTTTGATTTTGAATCCTACGAGACATGTGAGGCTTGCTTGCTAGGCAAGATGACCAAGACGCCTTTCACAGGATTTCCTGAGAGAGCAGTAGACTTGTTGGAACTCGTACATAGTGATGTATGCGGACCAATGAGCACGACGGCTAGAGGAGGATTCCAATACTTCATAACTTTCACTGATGATTTTAGTAGATATGGCTATGTCTACTTGATGAGGCACAAGTCTGAAACCTTTGAAAAGTTCAAGGAATTTCAGAATGAAGTTGAAAATCAGTGTGCCAAGAAAATTAAGGCCTTACGATCTGATCGTGGAGGCGAGTATTTGAGCCACGAGTTTAGCAATCATCTAAAGAGTTGCGGAATTGTTCCACAACTTACACCGCCTGGAACACCTCAGAGAAACGGTGTGTCCGAGCGACGTAATCGAACTTTGTTAGACATGGTTCGATCAATGATGAGCCAGTCGGACCTACCGTTGTCATTTTGGGGATATGCTCTAGAAACAGCAGCTTTCACACTTAATAGGGTACCATCTAAATCCGTAGTTAAGACACCATATGAGATATGGACTGGAAAGGTTCCTAGTTGGTCTTTTCTAACGATTTGGGGATGTGAAGTGTTTGTCAAGCGACTTCAGTCGGACAAGATCACACCCAAGTCGGATAAGTGCATTTTTGTGGGATATCCAAAGGAAACTTTGGGATATTATTTCTAAAACCGATCAGAAGGCAAAGTGTTTGTCGCTCGGAACGGGGTTTTCCTAGAGAAAGAGTTTCTCAAAGGAGAAAAGAGTGGAAAGACAGTGCATCGTGAAGAAGTTCAAGATGAGCCGATCGGGCAAGAATCAATGAGTGATGCTAACGTAGCAGAACAAGTTGAGATACCCATGGCAAGAGAAGCACCGCCACAACCACGAAGATTGGCAAGGCTCCGCGAAATGCGGGAAATATTATTGTTGGACCATGATGAGCCTGCGACATATGCAGAAGCAATGGTGGACCCAGACTCCGAAAAATGGCAGAGTGCCATGCAATCCGAAATAGAGTCCATGGGAGACAATCAAGTTTGGAACTTGGTTGACCCGCCTGATGGTGTTAAAGCCATAGAGTGCAAGTGGATCTATAAGAAGAAAAAGGACATGGATGGAAATGTTCACATCTATAAAGCACGACTTGTCGCAAAAGGTTTTCGACAAGTTCAAGGAGTTGACTACGACGAGACCTTCTCGCCCGTAGTGATGCTTAAGTCCATTCGGATTATTTTAGCTATAGCTGCATATTTCGATTATGAGATATGGCAGATGGATGTCAAGACAGCTTTCTTGAATGGAAACCTAGCTGAGGACGTGTATATGATACAGCCCGAGGGTTTTGTCGATCCGAAAAATGCTGGAAAGGTATGCAAGCTTCAGAGATCCATTTATGGATTGAAGCAAGCATCTAGGAGTTGGAACATTCGTTTTGATGAAGTGGTCAAAGGGTTTGACTTCACCAAGAACGAAGAAGAGTCTTGTGTTTACAAGAAGGTTAGTGGGAGCTCTGTAGTATTTCTAATCTTATATGTGGATGACATATTACTGATTGGAAATAACATTCCTATGCTTGAGTCCATAAAGACTTCACTGAAAAATAGTTTTTCGATGAAGGACTTAGGAGAAGTGGCATATATTCTGGGCATTAAGATCTATAGAGATAGATCGAGAAGGCTTATAGGTTTAAGCCAAGATACTTACATTGACAAAGTGTTGAAGCGGTTCAGCATGGAAGAGGCAAAGAAAGGGTTCTTGCCTATGTCACATGGCATACATCTCAGCAAGACTCAGTGTCCTTCGACTGCTGATGAGCGGGATCGCATGAGTAGAGTGCAGCCGCGATGTACTCGGCTTCTGTCGTAGAATCGGCCACCGTCTCCTGCTTAGAACTCTTCCAACTAACAGCACCACCATTTAGCGTGAACACAAATCCTGATTGTGACTTTGAATCATCTCTGTCGGTTTGGAAACTAGCATCGGTGTAACCTGTTACAACGAGCTCCTCCTCACTTCCATAGACGAGGAACATATCTTTAGTCCTTCTCAAGTACTTAAGAATGTTTTTCACTGCTGTCCAGTGACTCTCACCTGGATCAGATTGGTGTCTGCTTGTTATACTTAGCGCATATGAAACATCTGGGCGAGTACTTATCATTGCATACATGATAGATCCAATAGCCGAGGCAGGTGTTTGGATAAGGAATTTCCTCATTGAGCTTGGTGTGTTCCCGAATGCGTCCAGCCCATTGAATCTCTACTGTGATAATAATAGGGCAATTGCGCAAGCAAAGGAGCCAAGGAACCACCAGAAGAACAAACACACAATGCGGCGATTTCATCTCATTCGAGACTTCGTTAACAGGGTTGAGATCAAGATATGCAAAATACACACGTATCTGAACATTTCTGATCCGTTGACAAAACCACTCCCGCAGGCTAAGCATGATGCACATGTAAGAGCTATGGGTATTAGGTACCTTCTAGATTGACTCTAGTGCAAGTGGGAGACTGTTGGAGGTATGCCCCAGAGGCAATCATAGAGATGATGATATTCCATTTGTATCCATGATTTGTATGTTGTGTTCATTGAATATCCATTGAAGGCTACTTGAATTGATTTGCAATTATGTGAATTGTATGTGAAACTCTTTACTTGTATGGTTATTCTAAAGTTGTCCCTAGTTGGAGTTCATGTGAGGACACACATGAATATTAGACTAGCACATGTATTAGTTGATGACTATGTTTCACAAGTCATGGACATGGAGATGTTGAACTAATAATGTGGACACATGTGGAGACATGTGCTACGACTGACCCAACACGAGAAGTAGTTCTCTCTTTAAACAACATATACGCTTTGTCCTTAGACCTGAGATTGTCGCATGTATTTTAGATGTGGATCGACCTACTTAGGGGCTATCAAACGCTACGCCGTAACAGGGTAGTTATAAAGGTAGCTTTCGGGTTTGTCAAGAAGCATGCTATGAGACATGGTCAATCAAGATGGGATTTGCCCCTCTCTGATTGAGAGTGATATCTCTGGGGCCCTCGAGTGATCGGATCCGAAAATACATGGCCATGCTACGTACAGTTAAGAGTTAACCTACAAAGGGATTCCGAATCACAGGATCGAGAAAGAGCGGTCGGCTTGAAGCTAGACCAAATATCGTGAGGCAAAGGGAATAGCATGTATATTATGTTGTGATGGTTCGTCTGATATGATCTTCGTGTGCGTATAGGAGTTGGCATGTCTTGCTAGAGGCCGCTACCGACTATTGGGCCGAGTAGGAGTACTCGGGCCATGTCTATACGTATCCGAACCCATAGGGTCACACACTTAAGGGGCTGGAAGCCCAATTCGGATCTGATCCGAGTTGGATTAGGTTCAGAAGTACTAATGGGCCTCGGACCCAGAGGCCCGTTAGGAACCTCTATAAATAGAGGGGTGGGGGCACCCTAGGGTTTACACCTTTTTGGCGAAACACACCTGTCGCGCCTCCCACGCCCTCGCCTGTTGCAACTCGCGGATCTAGCAGTCTGGCTTGCGACGCTTCCTCCCTGCACGTGTGGATACCTTGGAGGTGTTGCTCCTGCAGCACTTGGACGAGCCGCCGATGAGCCACGACGAGCCGACGACGAGCCGCGGCACCGGGGGCGATCTTGCTGCACGTGGACGAGCTGCTGAGGAGCTGCTGGACGTTGATGTGATCGACTACGTACGACTACGTGATCGTCTTCACTGCATCGACGCATATCTACATCTTCCGCACCAGTAGTGCGTCGAGTGGTAATCCCGTGATCCTTATACGGCAGTTATTCCTGGTTTTACGCGGTAGAAATTTTGATTTGCGCTAGCGTAGCCTACCTCGTATCCCAACATTCGGACGTTGGTGAAGTGCCTGAAGGTGCTGCCATTGGAGAAGTAGGAGGGAATGCAAATGGAAGGAGGCGCCGGAGAGCTGGAGGACTAAGGAAAGTGTTGGAGGGAGAAGAAATCCTGTGCACTGAGGAAGAAGGACGTGAGCTCGTAAGGGAAGTACGGGATGTGTTGATATTTAAAGGAGGTCTGAGAAGGGGTAAAGGTGGAATTTTTACCGCGCCGGCGTTTCAAGTTTTTCGGGAGTAGTGGTTGTCGTGGGCGCCCGTTTCAAAAAGATTGCAATCATCAGGTTAGAGACCGTGAAACGGAAGGATATTTTCATTGCGTTTGTTTCGGAAGGGAAGTTGAAAAGAATTTCGAAGTAAAGACTATGTTTTACTCCGAAACTGGGGGGCATGTGTTGACGCCAGATTTCAACACGAGTAAAATCGGCGTTAGGAAAGGAAGAAATTAGAAGATGCGGCGAGATGCAAAGGTGATGATTGGAAATCGGCCGATTGGTGCTACAGTCAAGGGTCGGTTGATTGATGCTACAGTTGAGGATCGGCCGATTAATGCTACAGTCCAGGATCGGCCGATTGACCCTTGGAGCTCCGCCTCGCCCGATCTTAGTTTCCAGGGTCGGAGTAGTCTGAGCCCTGACGTGTGGGTCCTAATCGGTTGTCCCTTGCTGATGAGATGATCGGCCGATTAGGAGGCTGGAATAGTTGGGTCGGTGTGGGCCTAAAAAGGATTATGAAGATGAAGAGGGAATCAGCCCATGAAGCGCGTGATAATCGACCTAGTACGAATCGTAGATGTAAATATTCATTTTTTGTTTAAGTTTAGGGATAGAGTTCTAGTCGGATAATAAGGCGTTTGTACGGGGCTATAAATAGCCACCCTTGTAGATCTGTAATCATCATCAACTCAATACAACAAACTACTATTTCCTCGTACTTACTTTCAAGCAGGCGACTTCGCCAACACTTTTCTTCTCTTTTCACGAGTTCGTACGGGTTGGCGGGGCTGCATCAACTTGACCTCCGGCCGATCTTGTAAGTTCCGCTTATCGAGTAAATTCTAAGCTTTAACTTCGGGCGCATTACTATCGTTTCGTTTAGATTTATTCATCAGTTATCGATATTTACTAGAATTCTAGGTTTTACCTGTTGTTCTAGTTTTATCACTAGTTATCCAGCTAGGAATCGGCAATTTCGGTTTTTCTTGTACTTCGTTGTTTAATCTATTTTACGCATAGCCGATTAGATCTGTTCCTAGTGTTGCTACTATAGCGTTGTTTAGATTACTCTAGCAGTCTTCTTCATTAACGTTGCCCGATAATCGGCTGCATCATAGCCGATTTCTTTATTACGGCAAATCGGCCGATTCGCTGATAAGCTTTCTCGAGATCGGAACCTTAGCTGATCGCAATCTCTGGGAACTGACACGTTTCTTTCCTTGCCAATCAACAGGTCAGATTGGCTAGCACGCCGCGCGAACCGCACCAGGGTAATCACCTGAATAGGAGCTAAGTAGATTCTCCCGGGTCGTGTGTCCGACGCTGGGAATTTGATCAGCCGATTTCTAGCACCAACAATATCACAACGTGCTAAACCAATGAGCAATTCCTAATAATATTCTTCTACTCTTTTTTCACCTTGTTTTAAAGTTTGCAGTTTCATATGCAAATCACATTGGTAATAAGGAGGAACAAAATGAGATTCATATGTTATTTTAAAACATTCCAAGTCTGAGGTACAACAATGGCATTATTATTATTGCAAAGATCATTCTACCAAAAGAGAGCAAAACCAGTAAACTCACTAGTAGCAAGCCTAACTCTATGCTCAACAGGAACTAAATGAGAATTAAATTTTTGTTCAACAGCAAGTTCCCAATCGAAATAAGCCTCAGGATCAACATTACCCGCAAAAGAAATCATGGTAAATTTAGTTTTAGCAAAAGGATCATTATTACCACGGTGATGATTATTACCTCCCATACCACGACGATTACGCCGAAGACGGTCCATGTCACATGCATGATCATTAAGAACAGTGTCATCATCATCCTCCAGACAATCATCATGAGGGGTGGGTCGGCATGGCAGTACTGGAGGAGGTCGTTGCTCAACATGTTCAATCCGCGTAACTAGAATGTTAATGTTGCGCATCAAGTCATCAAACTTCCCATCGATGTAGGTGCGCTGGTCAGCAAGAAGTTTCATAAGCTCATCCTTGGACACACACTCATTGAAGGCCGAAGGGGACTCCACTCCTTTCCCTTTCCCTAACATGGTTAGAAGACAGCAAAAGACAACACAAAAGTATCCCTATCAACTAGCAACTACTGGGTGGTGGTGAAAGTGGAAAGCAATATCTCAAACAGCTTACTACCGTCTTGCAAGTGTTCTTACCAAAGCCAACCGGGTGGTACAATCCATTATCAAGCTTGGGTGTAATAGTTGCAAGGACAATATGGTAGCAATTTAAAACAATAGCAAAAGCAAATTAGCAAAGTTCAATAAGTATCCAAATTACAAGTCACAATTGCTGGCTAAGACATGTCCCTAGACGTAGCACAACAAGTTGGAATGAAAGACGGTGGATAGAACTCAAAGAACAAGCAACCAGCAACTCATGCAATTGTTTTAATTCTTTTCCTTGATTTTCCCTCCAGGACAATTAGGAATCCACTTTTTTATTTGTCTCAACTATTTTTTTATATTTTTCTCTAGATAGGGATCACACAAGATGGAACCACAAAAATTTGCACCTTAAATAGAGGTGTGATGTGGTCTACAGAACAACAAGCACGTTTGTTGAAAACCGTGCAACAACTTAGAGGCTTGAAACTCCCACTTCCTGATATTTTTTTGGAAAGCTGAGAATTGCAAAAATGCTGAAGGGGTTCAATTGAATGTGTAACTTTTTATTCTGAAAAATTGAAAAAAAAATCACCTCAATCGGAGTGCTGAGCAAAAAGTTATGCCTGTTTTAAGGAAGGTCGCCCAAATCAGGGTTTTCGGAGAGGCACAACACAGCTGGTAGGGTGGCGGCGGCTAGGGCAAAGCTTCCCCATCCTTGCAATGCCAATCATGGCTGAGCAAAACTTCTCAGCAAGCAATATAGGGGCACAAACTTCCCTGGTATGCAGCAATAGGTATTGGCCAGATGAATCAAGAAGGGTTGTGATGCAAAGGCGACACAATGCGGCTTGCAACCTATCTAGGGTTTGTGCGGCGAGAGTTCACACAAGGCGGCTAGTGGGGCAAGTCAAGTAATGTAGGGGCTTGACTTGTTGTTTGGGTAAAGGTGGATGGGATAGCGGCAAAAATAATCAAACAGCGGCGGGCGGTTGAAACTACGACCACGAACAACCTAAACCAGCAACAAGACTCAACTACGGACACAAACTCAACAAAGCGAATCTAAAACGAAAATTGCAAAGGCTAAAAAGGCAATAGGATAGCGGAAAGTGTAAATATTTTTGGACTTTTTGTGGACTATAGGTGATGACACGAACTGAATCTAAAGGGGAAACATGATAGTATACCTCACAGATAATCTGGAATCCTGATACCACTTGATGAAGCACTAGCCCGATCTTCCGAAAGGTAGTGATAAATTCGATTGGTGGAGACTCCACGTTGATAATCTGGGCTTCTAATCGACATGATTCTAATCCCTGCAACCGCTATATCGTTGCTCCGTTGGTTATCAACCAACCACAACTTGATTGACCTCACTGAGAAGGCTTTCCCTGCAAGCGAATTGAAGGACACAAGCAAGAAAGTATAAACACGCAATCTAAAATTGCAAATATGAATAAAGTAAAGAAAGGTTCAACCTCTCAATTCAAAAGAACTAATCGACACAATCGAGAAGAACAAGAACAGGGGCCCTGGATCACTGTAAAAGGACTTGTCGCCACAGTTACAACGAATCAATCTCAATTTCTCGGAGGAAAACTAGAACTAAACAAAACCCGAGTTTCTAAGATGGTGGTTACTAAGTTTGTTTATATCAAAAGGGGCAAAACTAGGGTTGGGGGCGACCAGGGAGGGGGCGCCCACAACTTGGGCTTAAGGCCCAACACGATACAAGGCCAAGTTGGCCCAAAATTGGGACGCAGCACCTTGTCATGGTCACATAGAATGATCCATGAACCTTAGCTAGGACCAGAACCAAAAGAATGGCGTTGTCGTCCCCATTCCAACGCATCAAAGAACGACTCATTTTGATGTCGTATGAGGAAGATATGGCCGAAACCGTGCAGGGGTGTCGGCTAAATCTGAACTGAACACAACGACCGAGTTGGTGAAGATTTGTAACTTGGGGAAGACCATGACTCATGTTGTCTAGCATGGCAATGTCCTCATCACATTGGTTCCTACCCTGGTTTGGGCCAATTTGTTCTGTCTTGTGGACCTTTCTTCCCCTTGGACTTGTGTAGATTGTTGTGTAGTGTGTTTCTTCTTCATTTAAGCCCATTTTCTCCCTTCATGCACCTATGGGTTCCTACATACAACATTTCACCAAAGCTTGTGGAAATAGTTAGAGTAAAACATCTATATCTACATCAATCATAACAATGTTGTTTGATACATAAGTTGATGGTTGGATTTGGTGATAAGGGCTGTCAACAACACCCCCACACTTAGCCCTTTGCTCGTCTTCGAGTAAACGTTGAGGACTAAGGTGGTTGCAACTCCTTGAAGGTGAACCTACATACAAGTTATTCCAAGCTTCTCCCAATCTTGTGAACTTTTGAGTGTCTACCATGCTTATCTTGGGTAATTGAAGAATGGAACAATGCAGACTTTAGGCTCCTAGCTCTTTCTGCTTAGAAACTTTGGTTTTGATTTATTTTCAAAACAATGAATAGACTTGCTCCTCAAATTATTCTCTCGGATCATTTTTTTGTATTTTGAATCCTCACCAAGGCAAAGTTGTTGCCATCTTTTCTCCTATCATCTAAACAGGCTTATATGGAGCTCAAGGTAGGAGTAAAGAGGCATACTTGCTTTGCATATGTTGCCAAGTCAAAGACTGGATCCAAGAAGAAACAAGTCATGCAATTTGATCAAGATGTGCAAGTGTGTGGAAATTTTGTGAACTTTTTGTACGAACTCCTCTTTTGTATGACTCTCTCTTTGCTTTTGATATTTTGGATATGGGCTATCTTTCTTTTTCTTTTCTTTTCCTTGGACTTGCATATGTCCAAACCATGCTTTTGAACATGCTTTTATGTCTTTGTTTATTTTCTTTTGTATAGCCCATATCTTTTTAAAAAGGTGTTTTGAGAGAGTCTTAAAGTGTATGGAGTATTTATTTGATAAATGGATGGATGGCATGTTTTTTTGCGCAACTTCCAATGTAGAAGCCAGCATATGTTGGTGGAGTGTACATGATCTTGATCATGGAAGCATGAAAGGTTTCTTCCAAGGGCCACAGAATTTGACAAACCTCAAAGCAAAGACAAGTTGCATGTTCATAAGGTTTTGTAAGATGCTCATACTTTGGCTCTGGTAGGAATTTGTTTTAATTTGAGGAGTCAAGCTATTGTATTTTTGATTTTGTGAAAAGAAAATCCCAAGTACTTTGCAAGGAAGAGCATGGTTCCATTCAGCCAATCATATAACATCAGTCAATTACTGAGATAAGCATGCGTTCCCTATGAATGAATTGTTCACAAGAGCACGAAGAAAAGTCAAGGAATAAAGAGTATGGAGTGCATAAGACATTTTATTTGAGAATAGTTTTAAATCTTTATTTGAATATGAGAGGTGTGTGAGAGGACTGCGCAAACCAGTGCATAGGAGAAAGTCGGGGCCTTGTGGGACTTAGGGTGGTTCGGCCAATCCACTGGTGGGCCCCCAAACCCTAGGCTTCGACGTGCTGCTCTGTTCTAGTCTGTGCAGTGTGTTGGGGGAGGCCACCCCCCACACTTATTTATGTACCTACTTCTTATTCAAAGACAAAAGACAACAAGTGGAGTTTGAATCTCGGGGAGTTCAAATATTTATTGAATTCAAATGGAGGGCGCATTACAACTGAATTAAAATTTGAAAATAAATGAAGGGAAATAAAAGAGCCCTAAGGATAAAGCGGGGAAGGCTTAAGATCAATCTAGGTGTTGTCCTTCCCTATGGTTTTCTCCAAGCGTTTTACCTTGGAGTAAACACCACGGCGGTGAGTGTTGTACTCATCCTTGAGATTCGCGAGCTCAAGGCTAAGTTCCGCCACCTGGTCGCTCATCTTCTTATGCTATTTATGCATCTCAAGGATGGTGAGAAAGAGCATAGAAGTGGTTGGTCCTTTGGGGACCTTCTCCCCATTACTCGTGTATTGCCCTGCTGGTTATTTGATTGGAGGCAGCGAGAGGTGCCTATCACCTTGCTAGGCCTAGGTGACGATTCTACCGATTCGGCTTGTCTCTTTTTTCTTAGGAGATGGGCCGAGCATCAAGCCTCCGCTATCTAGACGGACGCCATGCCTTGGTGAGGACTATACACATTGAGTGATCAAGAGCATCATATGAGGAACTTGTTTTCATTTCAAAAACATATCAAAAACCTTCTAAAAGATAGTTAAACAAGGAATAAGTGAATGGTGAATTTACAATTTCCCAAAAAATGATCAATTTATACAACCATTCTATCTTGCAACCGCCCAAGACAAGGAAAAAGCCAAAAGCCCCATGGGACTAAGGTAAAAAGGGTGGACAATGCCAACTTATACAATTCAAGGAAGAATCCTTTGTCTTGTACACATGGTACAGGGAAGAAAGAAGGCATTGTAGCAACTCCTGATCAACAACCTAAGTCTTAGCCTTTACTCGGGATGAGGAAAGGGCAAGCTTCGGGGAGTTTTTTGACGGTCCTCATGATAGAAATCTGACCGTCACACTACTCAAAGAAATAAGGAAAACTAACATTTCTTACTCGCATATTTGTTATCTATAACCTACTTCCACATGTATTGGCAAATAAGTGATTTTAGGGACACAAGTCTACCTAAATAGATAAACGTGCGCAAACGCTAGAGAAACACATCGAAGATCATTCTCCGGGAAGCACAAATACCAAAGGATCCACATGCCAAGGCAAATTAGCCCAACTCAAAAACAACCCACAAAGGAAAGTACCAAGGCCCATCCAGTAGCCCAGTAGACAAAGGTTGTAGCAAGGCGGCCCAGTCAGGGATCGACTGAACCTGGACAGGCCCTGCTCATCCTCATCCTCCATGTGGCGCTCGCTGGTTGACTCCCTAGGGCGGTGGAGAGGGATCCCATAGAATATTCGCCTGGGAACTGCCCTCTACTAGCTATAAGAAGACGAGACCACCTCACAACACACACCACACTTGAAGCCTCCATCTCCCTCTCTCTAGTTACACTTCTAATCCTTAGTCTAGTGGAGCTAGGCTAGAGTTGAAACTCTTGTAGTGCTAAGCTAGTCTTTGGGTTGGTTGGGGATGTAACTTCCGGCTTTCGGTATGGCTTTGTACTCGACTTGTTGGTATTCTATCTATAAAAAGTATAGTTTTTATGCTATTTTGGTAGTATGTTATTCCATGTCTTGTGCTCTATTAAGTTATACTCAAATGCTTAGGCTTAATCTATGTTACCACATCGGTTCGTTGTGCCTTCGGGCTTGCTCTAGTTCTATGCCTCTCGATCATCATGGTCGGAGTTTCGGAGGAGCTAGAGTAGTGATCACATATACATGCATGGTGCTCAAGCATGTTGGGATCCATCGAATATGATTATGCCCCATGGTCTGTCGGGGTAGGCGACAAGTGGTGATAGCCCTGGCCATCCCTTGTAGTCCCCCACGTTCGGGTATGATGTAGGAGTTCTGAAAGATATCTTACCCTATCATACCAAGGAGGGATATTCTCCCCGTAATTTTGTATGCTTAGATATAGTTCTAATCATGTACCTGTATGACCCTTGCTAGTATAGGTAGATGCTACTAGGACCTCTTGTATGCCTTGCTCCTGCTAACCTTAGGTTTATTCATTTATTATTTATTCATGAGATTGACTTGTGTGTGTGTCACATTACCCATATATCTATATCATGGCTTACCCCTGTATGAACTTTGGTCTATTACTTAAGCATATTATCCTGAATATGTATCTGATAAATTTACACCAATGCCATCCTTTGGGAAAATATAAATAACGATACCCTGAATACTCTTCAGGTGAAATGCTACAACGGTATATCCGTGCGCTTGTGGATTTATTCATAACATTAAGAAATACCAACATTCAACTCATTCCCATCTCCATTTTGGAACTAGCCTCGAGGCTGGCGGTGATAGGGAGCGCCTTTCCAACGTGCTCCCGGCGAGCCGCACAATGGCGCCTATGGCGTCCCGGTGGCACCACCTAACCCCAGCATGAACCGGCTGTGTGCCATCTCCCACCTTCACCCTTCCATCCGGGTACTCTCCCTTCCACCCGACCTGACGTGCGGGCCTGCGACCAACGCCCACTCCTCCCTGGACAAGGTCTAGTGGACTGCACGCGCACGATAGCTGTGGGGCACCAGAAATGAGCCTTCCCCAACA
>NC_028450.1:17424005-17470733 GCF_000263155.2 Setaria italica | reverse complement strand
CCCTCCAAATTCCCAAAATTTCTCCAAAAATACTAAAAAATATTCTAAACCTGTCCATGCCCTCCTTTTCCATTGTTCACTTCATATAGACCCATTTCTAAATTGTCCATGCTACACATGATAGAAAAACCCTAGTTAGTGTACACCAAAAATCGCATTATCATTTCTTTCACTTCCAAAAACCCTACAAAAATTTCAAAAAAAAATATCTTAGATCCATCCAAGCCTATTCCCATGCCCATCCTTTGTCACTTTGCCCAGGCTCCGCCCTAATGGCTAAAGTGAGTTTGTCGAGCAAGCTTTGACTTCCATCCATCTGATCTTGTCCAAGCTCCACCCTAGTGGTCGAAGTGAGTTCGTCGTGCAAGCTCTCTGGCTTCCACTTGACCTTGCTCGGCTCCACCTATCATTGAGTAGCTAACCTCTACCACCAGGTCAGGTCGAAGTGATGCTCGTCGTGCAAGCTCTTAAGCCTGACATCAAAACAACACCCAATTAGCCGAACCCTAGCCCAAGGAAACTTGACCAGCTCCACACGCTGTAGGGTCGAAGCTAAGCTTGTCATGCAAGTTTCCTAGCCTTGAAATCCATTCACACCACCTAGCACCCGAATCATACTTAGGGTCCATTCCAAAACCTAGTCGATATGCTACCCAATTCAAACCTCATACGTTGACCAAACCTAGTCGTTATACCGCCCAACCAGAAACCCAACCCTCGTCCAAGCACAACTGTTACGCTGTCTGATTGAAACCCCAATGCTCGTCCAAACCTAGCCATTGTGCCGTCTAACCAAAACCTCATAAACCCCTAGAAAACTATTCATTATTTTCCTAGGATTTTCCTTAAAATCAAGCCATCTAATTCATTAATTATTTTAAAATCTATTTCTAAGTGATTAATGAACTATCCATCGAATATCCAAAAATTCACCTTTAAATGCCAGGTTATTCCCAAAATGCCCATCATCCTTTTTCCTTCCTATTTCTTAGGTATTTGATTGATGTATTGTTAGAATTGATTGTTATTTTATGTGGCATTTGTAGCCAATAGATGACTAGACTTTCCTCCGAAGTTGAATATCCAGAAGACATGAGGTCAAGACCCTGGTCAACCTTGGAAACGTTAAGGAAGCGTCAATGAAGGCAACTCCTACCACCAACCTCCTTAATCATATTTTCATCCTATTTTTATAGATAATAAAATATACCAAGATAATGAATTGACTTGCATATTTTATACAACGACAAGGACAACCTAGCTCTATTTTCTTCCTCGCCTTGACTTGAAGCCATCTCTAACAAAAAATCCTATTAACGACCCTAGTCATGACTAGGTCGATGATTGAGCGTCATTTAGAAATAGGTTTCTTGGGATTATCACCAATACAATGTTTTTTATGGAAAACCCTAAATGCATGAGTTTTAGGATAAATATAAAATGAACCAACTAAAGAGTTAGAAACCATTAAGGCCAAGACATGGAAGTAAGAGGGGAGTGTTGGCGCTAAAAGTCAGCCGATGACCTTCAGCGTCGGACACACGACCCGGGAGAATCTGCTTAGCTCCTGTTCGGGTGATCGCCCTGGTGCGGTTCTCACGACGTGCCAGTCAATCTGACCTGTTGATTGATAAGGAAAGAAACTGTTGGTGCTAAAAGTCAGCCGATTGACCCTCAGCGTCGGACACACGACCCGAGAGAATCTGCTTAGCTCCTGTTCGGGTAATCGCCCTGGTGCAGTTCGCGTGGTGTGCCAGCCAATCTGACCTGTTGATTGGCAAGGAAAGAAACGTGTCAAATTCTAGGGGTTCCGATCGGCTAAGGTTCCAATCTCGAAAAGCGTATCAGCGAATCGGCCGATTTGCTATATAAAGATAATCGGCTATGATACAGCCAACAATCGTGTAGCGATTGCGAAGAAAACTACTAGAGTAAACTAGACAACGCTATGAAAGCAACACTTGAAATGGATCTAATTAGCTATGCGATAATAATGAATGAAAAATAACAACAATAGAGCCGATAGTTCAAATCTCAAGCTGGATAACTGGCGATAAAACTAGAATAGTAGATGACACCTATAATTCTAGCAAATATCGATAACTGGTGAATAAATCTAAACAAAATGACAGCGATGCGCTCGAAGTTAAAGCTTAGATGTTACTCGATAAACGGAACTTACAGAATCGGCCGGAGATCGTGTCGATGCAGCCCTGCCAACCCGTACGAACTCGTGAAAGAAGGAAAGTATTGGCGAAGTTGCCGACTTCAAAGTAAAGTATGAGGAAATAGTAGATTGTTGTATTGATTGATGTGTTCTTTACAAATCTCTAAAGATGGCTATTTATAGCCTATTACAACCGATTTCCTAACCGACTAGGATCTATCTCTAATTTTAAACGAAAACGAATATTTACAAACACAACTCGTACCGGAGTTGGTTATTGTACTCCCACGGGCCAATCTTTCTCTCTTTCCTTTCTCAGACCCACTTTATGCCCACATTGGCCCAATCGACCCAACCTTCCAATCGGCCGATCTCCACCAACTCTGTCCGTCAAAACATTGTAGCGCCAATCGGCCGATCCCCAACTGTAGCACCAATCGGCCGATTCCCAGTCATGACCTTTGAATCTGGCGCATCGGCCAATCTTTTCTTCCCTTGACGCCGATTCCATTACGTGTCAAAATCTGGCGTCCACACTGTTGGGATACGAGGTAGGCTACGCTAGCGTAAATCAAAATTTCTACCGCGTAAAACCAGGAAGAACTGCCGTATAAGGAGATTCTAGTGAGTGTCCAAACTTATTTCTAACTTGCCTAAAAGATTGTGGTGCACCACATGCCCATAAAAACATTCCTAATGCTTCCATGGTGCAAATTCCTCTACTTGATTGCAAGCCATACTCATTGGCCAACATATCATGCAGTCGGTGAAACACTATCCTTCTCATTCTAAACATGTCATAGCAATCATTACTATTTTCAAGATTTTTCTCTACCCATTGAAATCCAATCATGAGGGGCACTCTCTTATGTTCCTTCTGTTGGGATACGAGGTAGGCTACACTAGCACAAATCAAAATTTTCTACCGCGTAAACCAGGAAAATTGCCGTATAAGGATCACGGGATTACCACTCGATGCACAGATGCGGAAGATGTAGATTCGCGTCGACACAGCGAAGTTGATCCCCGTAGTCGAACGTAGTCGATCACATCGACGTCCAGCAGCTCCTCAGCAGCTCGTCCACGTGCAGCAAGATCGTCCTCATGCCGCGGCTCGTCGTCAGCTCGTCGTGGTTCGTCCAAGTGCTGCAGGCGCAACAGCTCCAAGGTATCCACACGAGCAGGGAGGAAGCGTCGCAAGCCGGACTGCTAGGTCCGTGAGATGCAACAGGGCGAGGGCGTGGGAGGCGCGGTAGATGTGTTTCGCCAAAAGGTGTAAACCCTAGGGCGCCCCTACCCCTCTATTTACAGAGCTTCCTAACGGGCCTCTGGGTCCGAGGCCCATTAGTACTTCTAAACCTAATCCAACTCGGATCACATCCAAATTGGGCTTCCAGCCCCTTAACTGTGTGACCCTATGGGTTCGGATACGTATAGACATGGCCCGAGTACTCCTACTCGGCCTAATAGTCGGTAGCGGCCTCTAGCAAGACGTGCCAACTCCTATACGCACACGAAGATCATATCAGACGAACTATCACAACATTATGTACATGCTATTCCCTTTGCCTCACGATATTTGGTCTAGCTCCAAGCCGACCGCTCTTTCTCGATCCTGTGATTTGAAATCCCTTTGTAGGTTAACTCTTAACCGTACGTAGCATGGCCATGCATTTTCGGATCCGATCACTCAAGGGGCCCAGAGATATCACTCTCAATCAGAGAGGGGCAAATCCCATCTTGATTGACCATGTCTCATAGCATGCTTCTTGACAAACCCGAAAGCTACCTTTTTAACTACCCTGTCATGGTGTAGCGTTTGATAGCCCCTAAGTAAGTCGATCCATATCTTGAGTACATGCGACAATCTCAGGTCTAAGGACAAAGCGTACATGTTGTGTAAAAAGAGAACTACTTCTCGTGTTGGGTCAGTCCTAGCATATGTCTGCACATGTACCCACATTATTAGTTTAACATCTTCATGTCCATGACTTGTGAAACATAGTCATCAACTAATACATGTGCTAGTCTAATATTCATGTGTGTCCTCACATGAACTCCGTCTAGGGACAACTTTAGAATAACCATACAAGTAAAGAGTTTCACATACAATTCACATAATTGCAAATCAATTCAAGTAGCCTTTAATGGATATTCAATGAACACAATATACAAATCATGGATACAAATGGAATATCATCATCTCTATGATTGCCTCTAGGGCATACCTCCAACACACACATGCCCCCAGTTTCGGAGTAAAACGTAACTTTTACTTTGAAATTCTTTTTTTTTAACTTCAACTCCGAAACAAACACGTCAAAAAATCTCCTTCCGTTTCGCGATCTCCTACCTAATGATTGCAATCTTTTCAAAATAGGCGCTTGAGACAACCGCTCCCCCAAAATTCGTGTAGATGGCGCGGTAAAAATCCTGCCTTTACCCCTCTCAGACCGCCTTTTAAATACTGGCATGCCCTGCACTTCTTCTTCACAAGCCAGTAACTTCCTTCCCGACGCATTAGTTTCCATCTTCTTCCGACGCCCTTTTGGCTTCCAACCGCATTCTCCGGCGATCCCCCTTTCATCTGCATTCCGCTTCATCTTGCCAATGGCGGCACCATCAGCAACTCCACCAGCAACGGAGGCTCCGCTGGCAGCTCCATCAGCGGCGGCAGCAGCTCCATCGGCGACAGAGGTTCCACCGCCGACTCCATCAGTAGCGGCAACTCCACCAGCAGCCTCATCAGCAATGATGACTTTCATTCCAGAGGTACTCATCTGGAACTTTTCCTTTTTACTTTTACCATCCACACATCTTTATAGATCCATTCTTAGTTCTTCCCTTTTTTTTCCTTTTTTAGGCAGTCAGACACCAAATAACCATCCGTCTTTTCGAAGCCCCTGGTCTCATCTGTTTAGGTCCCATGGGGAATCCAGACCCAACCAATATGATTAATTTAGAAACCTAGAGGATTCCGTTTAAACAATCACCCATGGATTTGGACCAGTGGTCGGGCACCTTTAGATCTTGGCCGAATGAAACCCCCGGTTGGAAAGAGTGGTACCAAAGACTAGCCAACTCCAAGAGAGTTCAATGGGATGAGCGAAAAATCAGCCAGTGCATCAATCTTTCTCTGTCCCAGATGGAGAGAAATGAACCCTTGGTGATAATAGCCTCCTATTTCTGGTCTGACGCTCTCAACGCGTTCCTTTTCGGACATGGGCCCATGACCCCCACTCTGGCTGATGTTGTGATGTTGACCGGCTTTGACATTTCTTCCCGCGATACTCCCTTCCATTATCTGGTCAAGCCGACCCATCGGCTGGAGACAAAAGGAATCGGCGGGTGGAAGGGGTACATTAAAAACAACATGAAGATCGGGACCCTTCTTGATGATGTGGCTGGAGAAACATCTTCTCTGCGGCGGGGCAGTCGGCCCTTCTTCCAATACACAAGCTCTGGCCGAAGCACTATCAAGAGGAGCCATCGTCCCCCTCGGGAAGCATCTACTAGGATCGGCCTATCACATGTTGCACCAAATCGGCACCAAACTATCAAAGGGAGAGCCGATTGGAAATCCAGGTGGCCCTTGGTGGTTCATCAATCTCTGGCTCAATTTGTATATGAGCAAGATCTCCCAGCAGCGGGTAGAGCACATGACATTCCCCAATATTGAGTCAGAAGAAAACCCCACCGTACGGCGCCGATGCACCTCCTTCGGCGAAGCAGCGTTAATCTTCCCTGGTTGCCAGCTCACCACCACCAAAGTAGCCAAATACTTCAGATGTTTTTACAATGGCTTTAGCAAAGAAACTACCAACTGGTACCCGTACCAGAGATCAGAGCCACTTTTTGAGCTCCCCTTTTGTTATGATTCGACGTCCAACACCTTTGACAATGATCTCACAGACGTCTTCATCAAGCCAGGGATCTTACCAGAGAACTTTTTCTCAAGGAAGGATGCCCCTACTTATGAGTTTTATAATCCATCAGTTACGACACGCAGTTCGACTTAGGTCAGCTGCCGATTCAAGTCTCATTCGCTGGCCGCGTGAAATTCCGAGACGAGCTCATGAAGGGTCTTGACTACAGTCAGCTGTGCGACCGAGTGCCCGATTCCAGTACCATCAATTTGAACAACTGGATAGTAGCTCCTTTTGTTGTCCAACCATTCAAATTATGGTGGGCAAAATGGAAGCAGCATCTCTTTTATGCATCTCCCGCGATATACTGCAACATTCTAGATCCTGACAACATCGACCCGAATGCAGCGGTACTGCTTTTCTCTCAACTGATTTCGATGTCGTTTTCTTTCTTATGCTACAAATTTCGTCGCTAACTCTTACTTTCTTTTACAGTCCGAGAGTCAACTTCCTCCAACACGCAGCCGGAGTGGCAGGCCGATCGAGAATCATGATCCATATACGGAATTCCCACTCATCGGCCATCATGCCCCAACCATTGATGACATCACCACCGGCCGACTGAAACAGACGTTGAAGAAAACCTTAAAGAAGACGACCCGCCGAGTGCGCGCCCGCACGGAATCGGCCGATCAGTCGGCGGCGGCATTGGCTGAATCTTTAGCTACGCCGATTCTCCGGGTCATCAAAGAAGTTGACCCCCAAGCTGCTACAAAAGCCGGAGCGGCCGCTGCATCATTGCAAGTAGAAGCCATTCAGGTAACCTCATGTTCACATCCTCTTGAGTATTCTCCTAATACTGACTTCTTCTTTATATTAGGCTACACAAGTTGCCCTGGTGCAATCTCCGCAGCAATCGGCCACACCCCAAGCAGAAATCGGAGTGCCAGTAATTCCTCCCACCGAGGTAGAGAATCCTTTAAATCAATTTTTCGATACTTAATCAAAAACTTGACCGATTCTGATGTAGGCTACCCTTGGCACGTCAATTGTACCTTTCCATTAGCCATCGGCTAGGCGACCCATGGAGGTACGGCAATCATCACATATCATCAGACTTAATCATTCGTATTATACTGATAAAAATCTGCTTCTCGCACCTTCCCAGGAGGCTGGTCCGAGCAAGGCACCAATAATCATCGAATCTTCCACTTCTGATGAGCCGGTCGCACCAGTTCCTGAGCCGAGGGTAGCACTCCCGTCGGTGCAAGCAGAAGAAATCCGCCTCAAAGAGGTAAGAGACTTATCACCCAAATCAGCCGATTTCCCAATGCCATCAGCTAATCTGTATTTATTATTTTTTACTCTTCCACATGAACAAGATACTCCCAATAATAGTCTTTTCTCTTTCGTGGTCGCACTTTCTGATGACGAGGAGGTTGCTTCACATCAAGTCATTCTGAGCTCAATCCCCGATGATGTCCGCGCCAAGCTCGAGAGCATACGGACCCTCCTCCAAGATGATATCGGCCGATTGGTGGAGGACGCCTCGCCGATTCGGCAGCTCTACAGCGATATTAGAGGTTGAGTCCCAGAAGAGGCGGAAGAAGCTCTGGTGCCTACAGCATACATTGAATCAATGCGGATCCCAGTGTTCAGAGCTTTGCGCCACATGGTCGATTGCGCCAAGCTGGCTAAAGCTCGCGAGGAGGAAGATTCCTACAAACATCGAGCCTAAGAGGTACATCATCAAATCAACTTCCTCGAAAGCTCCCGCCTGGATATTGTCGGTGCAATAGATCACCTTAAACGCCGAAGGGCAGAGCTCGCCAAGGAGATGGAGCAGGTGACCAAGGACATAGCCATTGAAGAGAAAAGACTCCAAGACCTCCCTTCTGTCATCGCCGAGCTGAAGCAAGAGAGACAAAGTCTGGCCCACGAAGCAATCAAGCTCCATTGCCACATGCCAGAAGTCCCAGGATCGGCCAACGACGACCAGCGAACCTTAGACTCGGCCGATCAGGTTAGGCAGCAAGCGATTGCGGCTATTAATGCCCTCTTTGGATGAACTGTAAAAGTATTAACTGCTCTGTAAAAACATTAATGTCTTTTGACCGTTGATGTGTGGATCCAATCCTGACCCGTCCTTCGTGGTGGCCTTTCATTTATTACCCCTTTTTACTCCGATGGGACGTGTCTTACTAAACTCTTGCCCCTTTTTCCTTCTATAAGTATGAGGCCCCGTATTGTTTTCAAAGGCATTCGCACCGTTCATCCTCTTCTCCTCTAGTAGTTCATACCATCGGACTATTCACCAAGATGTCTTCTTTGTCTTCCTCCTTCTCTTCCTTTTTCGTCAACCAGGTACGAAATCTTCCTTCGTCCTCCGTTCCCCCGTCTAACATTTTGATCGATCTGACGTCGAGCGGTTATTTGTTGATTCTCAGCCGAGATGCCTTAGTCCTGAACTAGAACGGGTGAGATCATGCACTCTGATGAATCATTGTCGCAAGCGGACAAAGATCTGATCAGAGCTCATCGCGAAGAACTCAGGGATCACGTTCCTGCTGAAGTCCAGAAGATCTGGGATCACATCGACGCCAACTGCTCCAGGCGGCCGCCAATCAAAAGGAGTCATCCACTCCCTCGCCCAGTCACCCTTGAAGATGCTGCAGCGGGAACGTCTCAACCACCACTTGATCGGAGCCACCCCCTTCCTCATCAAGTTGAGGCTGAAGCCGCGATGAAGGACTTGGAGGAAAAGAGCATCCGCCTCTTGATAGAATTAGGTCGGGTAGAGAGGGAGATTAAGAAAAAGCATGGTCAATAGATGTGTTGGTACTTTTGTTCTAAGGGTGACTTGTGCCGTGTCGGCCATGTACCCTGTCGTGCGTACCGAATAATAAATCGGCCAGATCAGACGAATGTTTTGTTCTTAAGGTGATGTTATCTTTGCATCGGCTATAAGATCTAATAGGAGTTGGCCGCGCCATCTCGATACACTCCATCATCAGTTAAGCATCGACCCATATACTAGGATAATATCTCTTCAGATATCTTCGGTTCAAGGCCCTTGTGAACTCCTTTCCTTCGATCGTTTCCAGTATATATGCGTTTCCCGGGGCGCATCGGCTGATTTTATACGGCCCTTCCCAAGTGGGCGACCATTTACCGAACTTGGGATCCTTGGACCCTATCGGCAGTACCAACTTCCATACCAAATCTCCTTGGGAGAATTGCTTGACCTTGACCTTCTTGTCGTACCACCTAGCCACCCTCTTCTTGTTCTCCTCAATGCTGATCAAGGGCCTCAGTCGTTGACCTGCCAAATCGTCGAGCTCTCCTTTCATGAGGAGGGAATAGTCATCGGCCGTCAACTGATCTTGAAGCGATGTGCGTCTTGACCCTATCCTTCATTCCAAAGGCAACACTGCCTCGTGACCATATACCAATTGATAAGGAGATATTTTAGTGGCCCCGTGACAGGCCATCCTGTAAGCCCATAAAGCCTCGGTCAAACATAAGTGCCACTTTTTAGGTTGTTCCTCAATCTTCCTCTTTATCAACTTGATTATCCCCATATTGGACGATTCGGCTTGGCCGTTAGTAATGAGGACATTCCTAGCATTCACTCATCTTCACATGAAACTCCACTTGATATAGCTGGTCCAATTACAAGAAGTAGAGCTAAACAATTGGAGAAGGAAATTCATTCTCAGGTGAACGCTAACCTTATGTTTAATAATCAGTTTATGTTGAATGAGCCTATGCTTTTGAGTTCTTGTTCCAATGTCCTTAGGAATGATGGAGTGTATGAACCAGCATGGGATGAAGATGGATTCAAGCCTCTGGACATTTGAACCAAGAAGCCTATGGTGTGCATGAATAAAATGGTGGTTCATCACCTTTGCATGGGAATGCAACCAGAAGCTAGATGACTGACACATGGTACGAATTCCAAGCATGACCGTGGACAGAATACAAGGAGTTAGACGGTGTTCTATATGTGGATGGAAGTGTCTTCAAGTCTATTTTCCACTCCATCAAACGGTTCATTATTTGGACTTTCCAATAAAGAGTTATGCTCAGTTTAGTAACTGCTGCCAGAAGCTGAAAGACGCGCGAACCAGCCACGAAATCCACTAGTGCATGCGCATGCTGCCATTTACTCCAAGCTGAACGCCCCTATCTCTATATGTAACTTGTACTAGACAATGAAAGGTCAGATCTTGATGGACTAAATTCAGAATACACAAACTCGTGGAGTTTTGTTTATGCGTGAGTCTTGAGAGGCTTGCAACACTTGTTCTTTCGATTCCTGAGGGAGTTGTAGAACGCCGAACTGCGGTTCATCCAGTTCGTGCCTTCACGTCTATAGGGCGTGATTGCGTGGGCTGTTTCGTCGGTACGTGGAAGGGTGATTGTCTTGGTAGTTCGTCGCGTGGACAGCCTCGTGGTGCACTGCCTCTTCACCAGGTCACGCAGCGACAAGTTATCAAGTTCGCAGATCCTACGAGAAGATCGGGCCACACAACTTGCTACACGCGTTGCATAGGCGTGTGCATATCATCTGGTAACAGAGCCTCCGTTTCCTCAGTAGGATTGTTCTTGTTTTTGGTAGGATAGAGTTCATATACCTACTGTCCACTTGCCAAAAAGAAAACCTACAGCCCAAATTCATACGTGCTACTGATTTTGTAGTTTGCTTTATCGAGTTTTAATCCTTTAAGACTTGTCTAGTTGCTGAATTTTTTTTTCCCACATCGTTCTAGTTGTTATCATTGTTCTAATCATCAAATCGCTTGCTGCATGTACCGACCCATCCCACCCTTGTTCTGATCGTCATTGCTTACTGCATATATAAAAAAAAATAAACCCACCCGTCCCACCCTTGTTTTCTACCCGCCACAAATTCCCCACCCGAGTTTCTTGTTTTTGTGCTGCGCCATCCATCTTAATTGATCCTTATGCGCCCCTTTAGTTGAAAGTTGTGCTGCGTTTGTCACAAAGGTTAAAAGAAAAGATGTATATGGGTCAAAAGAAGGACTGAAAACAACGAGTTCTTGTTTAAAAAAGAAGGAAAGAAAAGAAATAAAAGAGAATTGTGTTCAGCACAGCAAAAGGGGTTTGGGCAGCAACAAGTTTTGGTTGGTGCAACCAGTTCATCTATCCACTTCCTCCATCTTGTTCCTTTCTTTGTGCATCTTTTCCTTTATATTCAGCAACTTAGACATGTGTTCTTGGACTATTATTCGGTTTTGCATCACTACATTTCAGCGCATTCCACTTACATATTACCCCACCAAGCTCCACTTAAAAGCACCGTGAGTTGTTGCACCGGCGTCGCTGTTACAATCACTCTTCCACTACAGATTGCAGCCACGGTTCTTGCTCTTTTCAGGGAGAGAAAGAACTTGTTTTGTAAGTGGTGAGGGAGTGATTCCACATATTCATTGTCCTATTATTTTTTGTCTCCTTGTTACTAACATGGCTGGTAATGAAGACTCTTTTTCCCATACTGTTTCTGCTCAAGAGCTACAGGAGGTGCGTGAACAAATGCGTCAATTGATGCAAGGAATGCAACAACTTCAGCAATCCATTCAGCAACAACGTGGGGAACCTCCACCTCATGATAATGAGGATGATGATCACCATGGCGGTGGTGGTGCTGGTGGCCGTGGTGGTGGCCGTGGCCGAGGATTTGCTGCTGGTTTTGATAACTTTGCAGGTGGCCGTGGCCGAGAATTTGCTGCTGGTTATGGTCGTGCACGACGTGTTCCTGTTGGTGATCCTACTAATTTTGATGCTGAAACGCTTTCAAATTATAGTGCTGAACATGGAGGTGCTCCTTATGGTCGCCGTGGTGCATATGATGATCATGGTGGTGACAACTTTGGCCGTTTTGGAGCCCGTGGTCGTTATGGTGATCACCGTCGGCGTCATCATGAACGACATCACAATGATGATGGTTTGAGCAAGGTTAAAGTGTCCATTCCTCCATTCAGCGGCAAGGAGAATGCTGATGATTATTTTGAATGGGAAACCAAAGTGGAGCAAATATTTGATTTGTATGAATACCCTGCTGAAAAGAAGGCAAAGCTTGCAGCTATTGAGTTCAAAGGCTATGCCATAACTTGGTGGAATCAGATCCGTACTGAATATCATAGAGTTGGGCATGACCGTATAACTTGGGAAGACATGAAGAGGGAAATGAGACGTCGTTTTGTTCCTGCATATTATTCTCGTGATCTACATTTGAAGCTAAAACGTCTTGTGCAAGTACTCGCAGTGCTGATAGGTGGATATGACCAATTACACAACTCTCACAGAATTGGTTCATTTTGCAAAGAGGGCTGAAAGGCAACTTGCTATGTCTTACAAACATAATGCTTCCTTTTCTCCTAAAAATTCTACTTCATGGCCTCAATCACAGCAGCAAGGAGCTGCGACGTCCAAATCTTCCTTTCGTGGAGATACTAGATCTGCTTCAACTTCTTCCAAACAATTGGATGTGAAAGGTAAAGCTGTTAATTCAAATCACTCCAATTCTTCTTCTAAAGCCACCCAACGCAAGACAAGCAAGATTGAATGTTTTAAGTGTGGTGGTCATGGTCATAAACAAGCTGAATGTCCCAATCGGCGTACCATTATTGCACTTGCTGATGGTTCTTATGATTCTCAAAGTGAAGAGGATGAAGAGTTTAACAATGTATTTGCAGACCTAAATCTTGATACTTGTGAGTATTCAGCTGAGGATGGTACATTTGAGCTAGGTCTGAATTGTTTAGCCATTCAAACTATTCCAACTTTTGCTCACAATGACATGTTACAAGATGTTATTTCTCCATCTTCTGATGAGATTACTAGTGCTGATTTTGATGAGTTGCTTGCTGATTTTCCTGATTTGGAGCCTTCTACAATGAATACACCATCTCCTTCTTTGGTGGTTAGGAGAGTTCTTTCCACTCAGTTTGTTGCTGCTGAACAAGGACAACGCCATAATTTGTTTCAGTCCCGATGCAAAGTGAAAGGACAAGTGTGCCGTTTCATCATAGATGGTGGGAGCTGCAATAATATTGTTAGTGCTTTGCTTGTTGAGAAGCTTGGTTTGCAGCCACGTCGCCATCCACATCCATACCATATGCAATGGTTGAATAATTCCGGGACAGTTAAGGTTTCAGCCATGATTCGTTTGACATTTTCCATTGGTGATTATCATGGAGAGGTTGATTGTGATATTGTCCCCATGCAAGCATGCCATTTGCTGCTTGGTCGGCCCTGGCAATTTGATGTGGATTCGGTGCATTTTGGACGGTCTAACAAATACACTTTCATTGCCAATGACAAGAAGGTGGTTCTTGTTCCTTTATCTCCAGAGGAGATACATGCTTCAGATGTGGCTCGCATGAAAAGAGAAGAATCTGAGAAAAGAAAATTGAGTGAGGCCCCCAACACTAGTAAGGGAGAGACTCCTACGCCATCCAGCCATATAAAGCCTCATTCCACTTCAAAATAGCTACGCCAAAATGAGTGCTTATTTGTGAGCAGGAGTGCTTTGAGAGAAGTAAAGAACACCACAGCCCCATTCTTTGTGCTCTTGCACAAGGAGGTCCTACTTTCAACTACCGATTTATCTTCATCGCTGCCTAGTGTTGTTCTTGATCTCTTACAGGACTTCAAAGATGTTTTTCCCGATGAGGTACCAGCTGGACTTCCTCCACTACGCGGAATTGAGCATCAAATTGATTTGGTACCAGGTGCTTCTCTTCCAAATCGTCCAGCCTACCGCACCAATCCCGAAGAGACAAAGGAAATTCAGCAACAGGTAAAAGAGCTTTTGGACAAAGGGTATGTTCGTGAATCCTTATCACCATGTGCTGTTCCTGTTTTGTTAGTTCCAAAGAAAGATGGCTCTTGGCGTATGTGTGTTGATTGTCGTGCTATCAATGCTATAACTGTTCGATATCGACATCCCATTCCAAGGCTTGATGACATGTTAGATGAACTGAGTGGTTCAACTATTTTCACCAAGATTGATTTACGTAGTGGTTATCATCAAATTCGAATGAAAATAGGTGATGAATGGAAAACAGCATTTAAAACTAAATTTGGTCTCTATGAATGGCTTGTGATGCCCTTTGGTTTGACGAATGCTCCTTCAACTTTTATGCGTTTGATGAATCATGTGTTAAGAGCTTTCATTGGCAAATTTGTTGTTGTTTATTTTGATGATATCCTGATCTATAGCAAATCATTTGATGAACACCTCGATCATATCCGTCAAGTTTTTTCTGTTTTGAGAGATGACAAATTGTATGGAAACATTGCTAAGTGCACATTTTGCATAGACCATGTTGTTTTTCTTGGATTTGTTGTTTCTGCAGATGGAATTCAAGTTGATGAAGAAAAGATTAAAGCAATAAAGGATTGGCCTACACCTACAAATGTGAGTCAAGTTAGAAGTTTTCATGGTCTTGCAGGTTTTTACAGGCGTTTTGTTAAAGATTTCAGCACCATCGCTGCACCCCTCAACAATTTGACAAAGAAGGATGTTCCATTCAAGTGGGGTGATGAACAAGATCAAGCCTTCAATGAGCTGAAAGCAAAGCTTTGTGAAGCACCGCTGCTACAACTTCCTAATTTTGGTAAGACATTTGAGATCGAATGTGATGCAAGTGGTATTGGCATAGGAGGTGTACTACTTCAAGAAGGTAAACCTGTTGCCTACTTTTCTGAAAAGTTGAATGGTCCACATCTGAATTATTCTGTCTATGATAAAGAGCTTTATGCCTTAGTTCGAGTTTTGGAAGTTTGGCAACATTATTTGTTACCTAAAGAATTTGTCATACATTCTGATCATGAAGCTTTGAAATATCTGAAAAGTCAAGGCAAACTGAACCGTAGACATGCTAAATGGATTGAGTTCATTGAAACATTTCCCTATGTTGTAAAACATAAGCGTGGAAAAGATAACATTGTTGCCGATGCTTTATCACGGAGATGTGGTTTGGTTACACAATTAGATACAAAAGTGCTTGGTTTGGAATCCATTAAAACACTCTATGCAGCTGATTCTGATTTTAAAGAACCTTTCTCTCATTGCATTGCTGGAAAAGGCTGGGACAAGTATTATGTGCATGATGGTTTTTTATTTCGGACTAACAAACTATGCATTCCAGCCTGCTCGATTCGTCAAGTTCTTTTGCAGGAAGCACATGCTGGTGGCTTAGCTGGTCATTTTGGCGTCAAAAAGACATTGGACATGCTCTCCGATCATTTCTTTTGGCCACATATGCGACGTGATGTCCAGCGACATGTTGCACGTTGCATAATCTGCTTGAAAGCTAAGTCCCGCCTTAATCCCCATGGTCTTTATACTCCATTACCAGTTCCAAATGTACCTTGGGAAGATATATCCATGGATTTTATTTTAGGGTTACCTCGGTCTCAGAGGGGGAGGGATTCTATCTTTGTTGTTGTTGACCGATTTTCTAAAATGGCACATTTTATTCCATGTCATAAGAACGACGATGCTTCACACGTTGCTGATTTGTTTTTCAGGGAGATCGTTCGTTTACATGGAGTGCCAAGGACTATTGTTTTAGATCGGGATACAAAATTTCTAAGCTATTTTTGGAAGACATTATGGGCTAAGCTTGGTACGAAGTTGTTATTTTCCACCACTTGTCATCCGCAAACCGATGGGCAAACTGAAGTTGTCAACCGTACCTTGTCCACCATGTTGCGTGCTGTGTTGAAAAAGAATTTGAAGCAGTGGGAAGACTGCCTTCCACATGTTGAATTTGCTTATAACAGGGCAGTCCATTCCACAACAAACTTTTGTCCATTTGAAATTGTTTATGGGTTTAAACCGCATACTCCCATGGATCTTTTGCCTTTACCATTGCAGGAACAAGTTAACATGGATGCATCAAAGAGATCAGACTTTATCAAGAAACTACATGATGAGACAAGGAAAAATATTGAGAAGAAATCAGCACAATATGCAAAGCAGGCGAACAAAGGTAAGAAGAAGGTTACATTCCAGCCGGGGGACCTTGTGTGGTTACATCTACGCAAGGATCGTTTTCCCCAACATCGCAAGACTAAGTTATCTCCTAGGGGTGATGGTCCGTTCAAAGTTCTCCAAAAGATAAATGATAATGCTTACCAAATTGAGCTGCCACCTGAATATTCCAATGTGAGTACAACATTCAATGTCAAAGACTTGCTTCCATTTGTTGGTGAGCCAGAGTCGAGGACGACTCCTTCTCAAGAGGGGGAGGCTAATGAGGACATTCCTAGCATTCACTCATCTTCACATGAAACTCCACTTGATATAGCTGGTCCAATTACAAGAAGTAGAGCTAAACAATTGGAGAAGGAAATTCATTCTCAGGTGAACGCTAACCTTATGTTTAATAATCAGTTTATGTTGAATGAGCCTATGCTTTTGAGTTCTTGTTCCAATGTCCTTAGGAATGATGGAGTGTATGAACCAGCATGGGATGAAGATGGATTCAAGCCTCTGGACATTTGAACCAAGAAGCCTATGGTGTGCATGAATAAAATGGTGGTTCATCACCTTTGCATGGGAATGCAACCAGAAGCTAGATGACTGACACATGGTACGAATTCCAAGCATGACCGTGGACAGAATACAAGGAGTTAGACGGTGTTCTATATGTGGATGGAAGTGTCTTCAAGTCTATTTTCCACTCCATCAAACGGTTCATTATTTGGACTTCCCAATAAAGAGTTATGCTCAGTTTAGTAACTGCTGCCAGAAGCTGAAAGACGCGCGAACCAGCCACGAAATCCACTAGTGCATGCGCATGCTGCCATTTACTCCAAGCTGAACGCCCCTATCTCTATATGTAACTTGTACTAGACAATGAAAGGTCAGATCTTGATGGACTAAATTCAGAATACACAAACTCGTGGAGTTTTGTTTATGCGTGAGTCTTGAGAGGCTTGCAACACTTGTTCTTTCGATTCCTGAGGGAGTTGTAGAACGCCGAACTGCGGTTCATCCAGTTCGTGCCTTCACGTCTATAGGGCGTGATTGCGTGGGCTGTTTCGTCGGTACGTGGAAGGGTGATTGTCTCGGTAGTTCGTCGCGTGGACAGCCTCGTGGTGCACTGCCTCTTCACCAGGTCACGCAGCGACAAGTTATCAAGTTCGCAGATCCTACGAGAAGATCGGGCCACACAACTTGCTACACGCGTTGCATAGGCGTGTGCATATCAGTTAGCTTGAGCATAATACGGAGAAGAATTTGATCAAGTAAATAAAATGCTAACTTGCTATTAAAACCTTAGCCTATTCTTGATTGGTCTTACACTACACATTTCCCACACTTGTTGAGTACCAACCTTAAGTGTACTCACCCTTACTAAACCCGCTGCTCAGAACAAGTCAACGTCGTGGAGGTACTGCCTCCACCCACTTGGTGAAATAATCAGTGGCTACTAATATGAACTTGTGTCCCTTGCTTGATGGAGGATAAATCTGTCCGATGAGGTCTATTCCCCAACCCCTGAACAGCCATGGCTTGATTATTGGATTCATAGCCGATGCTGGCGCACGTTGCACGTTGCCAAACTTCTGACAGTCTTAACAACCTTTATAATATTTAAATTAGTCTTCGAGTATCGTCGGCCAATAATCTCCATTATTCCTAATCATCCACTTCATTTTATGAGCCGATTGGTGAGCTCCGCACATGCCTTCGTGGATTTCTCCCATCAGGATCTTTGCTTCTTCCGTCCCCAGGCATTTGAGCAGAACTCCATCAATCGTCCGGTAAAACAAATCATCTTCGAGTAGTACATACTTTGTGGCTTGAAAACGCACTCGCCGATCCACTTTCTTGGACAAATCCTTCAAGTAATTGGCGATCTCCTTTTGGCAATCGTCGGCCGCGAGTTCCAGAGTCATGGCACCTTGAATCGGCCGATATCCGGACGCGTGTTGGGCAAGCCTATTGGCCTCTTCATTATAGTCTCTGGGAATATGCTCGATAACCGTGGACTTGAATTCCTTTAAAAGTTGGAGGCAATCCTCGTAGTAAATTGTCAAGACATCATCTTTGCATTCAGATCTTCCCGTCAATTGGTCTATGATGAGCATGGAATCCCCAAAAATCTCCACAGCGTTGGCTTTGATCTCTCTCAATAATTGAATGCCTTTTAGGACAGCTCGGTATTCCGCCTGATTATTGGTCACGGATGCTTCTATCGACAGAGAGAAATCATAACTTGCCCCCCGAGGCGATATGAGAACGATGCCAATTCCTGATCCAGCCCCACATGACGAACCATCAAAGTATAGAGTCCATGGAACTGGCTCAACGACAGCGATTTCCGGTCTGCAGTGCTGAGCCACGAAATCGGCCATGACTTGACCCTTGACAACTTTGGTCGATTCGTACCTTAGGTCAAACTCTGACAGAGCTAGGATCCACTTCCCAATCCATCCTTTCAAAATTGGTAATGATAGCATGTATTTCACTACGTCATCTTTGCACATGACTATGCATTCTGCTGATAACATGTAGTGCCTGAGTTTGGTACATGAGAAATACAGACATAGGCATAGCCGCTCTACCAGGGAATATCTTGTTTTGGCGTCCAGAAGTCTTCTGCTAACATAGTATATTACCCGTTCCTTCCCTTCGAACTCCTGTACCAGTGCTGATCCGATAGCCATTTCATCGGCCGATAAGTACAGTCTGAACGGCTTGTCCGCTTGTGGTGGGACTAATACAGGTGGCGAGATCAGATATTGCTTGATGTCTTCCAGCGCTTTTCGCTGTTCTTCTCCCCACACGAACTCTTGGTCGGGCTTCAACTTCAATAATGGCGTGAAGGCTTGAATATGCCCGGACAAGTTGGATATGAATCTTCTGATAAAGTTGACTTTGCCGATTAGAGGCTGCAACTCAGTTTTGTTCTGTGGGGCCACGACTTTATTGATGGCCGTTATGATTTTCCGGTTGACTTCTATCACGCGTTCATGAACCATGAATCCTAGGAATTTCCCGGCCAATACGCCGAACGCACACTTGTTCGGGTTCATTTTCAACCCGTGCTTCCTCGTGCACTCCAACACTTCTTGCAGATCAGCCAGATGCTCTTGATGCCCTTTTAATTTGACTACGACGTCGTCGATGTAGATTTCCATTAGGACGCCAATGAGCTTGTGGAAGATGTAATTCATAGCCCGTTGATACGTAGCGCCGGTGTTCTTTAATCCAAAGGTCATTACCACCCACTTGAATAAATCGAGGTGGCCCAGACACATGAAAGTTGTTTTCGAAATATCTTCTTTGGCCATTAATATTTGATTGTACCCAGCATTACCGTCCATAAAACTGATGACTTTATGTCCTGCGGCGGCATCTATCAACACATCGGCTGTCGGCATTGGATACCCATCCATCGGTGTAGTCTGATTAAGGTTCCTGAAGTCAATGCATACGCACAGCTTTCCGTTTTTCTTGTATACGGGTACAATATTAGAGATCCACTCGGCATAACGGCACTGCCGAATAAATTTCGCTTCAATCAGTCTTGTAATCTCGGCCTTTATATCAGGTATAATTTCAGGATTGCATTGTCGTGCGGGCTGCTGATACGGCCGATATCCTGGTTTTATAGGCAACCAGTGTTCAACAATGGACCGATCTAGACCAGGCATCTCATGGTATTCCCAAGCAAAACAATCTTTAAATTCTTTAAATAAATTTGTCAATTTACACTTGTATTCGGGATCCAGGTTAGCACTAATGTACGTCGGCCTTGGTTTGGTGCCATCACCTAAATCTATCATCTCTAATGAATCGGTCGATGTAAACCCATGCCCCAGCTTCCCATCTTCTCAGATGAACCGATCAATCTAATCTGAATCTTTAGAGCCGACTGCTCGGATCGGCTGTAGGCCAAAATCAGACACTCTCAGGAAATTGGTGTCCCAAGTTCTTCCGGATATGCACTTGACGTGTTCGCAGCTCCACTGCTGCGTGTCGGCCGCAGCAACATTATAGGCGGAATCGGTGGTGACTATCTCGATGTTGTCGCCAACCCATTGTACGAGGCACTGATGCATTGTAGACGGGACGAAGCAATTTGCGTATATCCAATCGTGACCGAGCAACATATTGTAGGACCCTTTGCCATTAATAATAAAGAAAGTAGTGGGAAGGGTCTTACTGCCGATGGTGAGGTCGACGCAAAGTGCTCAGTGGGCAGGAGACACGTTGCCTTCAAAGTCCTTGAGCATCATGTTCATCTTGGTCAGATCTTCATCGCTTTTACCCAGTTTCCGGACCATGGCATACGACATGATGTTGACTACAGCGCCTCCATCTACTAGTAGCCTGGTGATAGGTCGATCGTTGACGTGTCCTTTGAGAAACAGTGCCTTGAGGTGTTGCCGTTTTTCATCTTTGGGTTTCTCAAAAGTGGCTGTCATTGGCTCCAAAGCCAATTGTGCCATCTGTTCCTCCATCTTCGTCGTGTCGTCCCGATCGGAGGGAGCCATGAACTCCATCGGCAAGATGAACACCATGCTGATGTCAGCTGCCAATTCCTGATTGTCGCCTTCTTTATTGTTATTTCTTTTGGGGTGCCAGACTCGAGACCTGTGATCCTTCTTATCCACCATCTGCCTCTGCTCTTCTTCCTGTTGTTCCCATTGGTGCAGACATTGGATCTTCATTTTTGGGATTTGGTCAATCCATCAGGGCACCACCTGGGGTTCACCAGTTTGGCCGGCGGTCTGGCGCGCTCCCAGTCCGGTTCCCGTCCTAGGGGGTTTTCATCTGACACCCTGGCGTCAGCCATCTCCTCTAGCCGATCGTGCGTGCCGGCCTCGCCCCCCAGTCGCTTGTGTTGGTCAACCCTGCCTCCCGGCCAATCATATTGTTCAAGTCTACCCCTTGGCCGATCATACCGGTCAACTTTGCCCCCCGGCCGATCATGCACTGAAAGGCACCAATCCTCTTCCTCATGCCAGTTTCTGCTGATCGGCTCTCATCCTCTATCTCTGGAGCATGACCTCTTGAATGGGCGATTGCCGCGATATGGACCGCTGCACTCGGGGCTATTATCGGCCAATGGCAACCTGAGGTTATTCTCCCAGCAATGGATGAAGAACGGACATCGCCAATGATCTTTGTGTCGTCGCATTATTTCATCGCGATATCTTGAACTTTCCTGCTGCCGCTGATATTTGTTGAGTAAGAATTAGGAGGTAATAGGTCTATGTGGCCTTTCTGATCCTTCACCCTCATCGTCAACCCGTCTCTTCCCCTTGACATCTTCAACTGTAGCCTCGTTTCTGGGGTCCACCGCTCCACTTTTCTTGGCCGATTTCGACGTCAGCACTTTGGTTTGAAGCGTGTTCCTTCCCGTATCAACCATGTTAGTGGGGAAAGGGTGCTGATCAATCTTCATTAACTTTACTGGCTTTGTTGGGACCTCGAACTTGAGCCTGCCTTGCTCGAGAGCCGATTGTATCTGCTGATGGAAGATCTTGCACTCATTTGTGTCGTGGGACGTGGCAGTGTGCCATTTGCAATACGTCATCTTGTTTAGCTGCTCGGCCGACAAAATCGTATGATAAGGCGAGAGTTTGATCTGCCCCTCTTGGAGAAGTCAAAAATTTTGTCGGCCTTGGAGGTGTCAAAGCCAAATGCTTCTGGCTCTTTCTTCCCAAAAGGACACAATATAGGCTTCTTCCCTTTGACCCATTCTGCTAGGCCGATTTCCGCTTCCTCTTTAGATTCAGATCCCTCCAAGTATGCCACCTTCTTCTGAAAATTTCTCCACTGGTCAAAAGGGCGTACTTCCTGACCGGCCAATCGGTGAACGATCTGACTCAGGCTCTCGAACTCCTGGGAAGCGTACTTCTCTTTGATGTGTGGGAGGAGGCCTTGGAAGGCGATATCGGCGAGCTGCGCATCGGTCAGAACTAGGGTGTAGCATTTGTTTCTGACCTCTCTGAACCTCTACACATAATTGGTCACTGGCTCATCGCTCCTCTGCCTGAGGCTGGTCAAATTTGAAAGCTTCATCTTGTGGACACCCGCGTAGAAGTATTTGTGGAACTGCTTCTCCAGGTCGGCCCAAGTAACTATGGAATTAGGCGGTAGCGTAGTGAACCACTGGAAAGCCGACCCGGATAGGGACGATGAGAACAGACATACCCGCAAAGCATCCTGTGTAGCGGCCTCCCCGCATTGGATGATGAATCTATTTACGTGCTCCACAGTTGAGGTATCATCCAGCCCCGAAAACTTGGTGAAGTCAGGAACTTTGTACCGATGGGGAAACGGCAGCAGATCGTAGGCAGGTGGGTATGGCATTTTGTATGTGTAGGTTTGTACCTTCGGCTTTAACCCGAATTGATCTTGAATCATCTCCGCTATCTTTGCTGTCCAATCCAGTTGCTGCTGATGAACAACTGGTTGGGGAATTGGCACATGTTGGTGGATCGGGGGCAGGATGACTGGGTGATGAATCAAAACGTGCGGCGGATTCTGCGGTAACGTGGCCAGCTGAGCAGTTGACAGTTGGTGGCATATCGCATCGGCCGTTCCATCGTACAGCATCATAGGTGCCGTACTCCTGAGAGTTTTTGTAGCATCTGCCCCACGGCCGATTTCTGACATGGCCGGTTGATACTATGGGACCGTCGACCGAGTGACCGATTGGAATGGTGCTTGGATCGGAGAACCTCCATAGCTGGCCGATTGATCCGGAACGGCCGCTGTTGCTGGTGCCCCCTAAGGCACTGAGTTTGATGGCAATGATTGCACGGAGGAAATTTGAGCAGGCTGAGGGGGTGCTTGTGATTGAAAGCATGGCACACCGTTGTATCCCTGATGCATTGGAGGCAGTGAAGTGTTGTGTCCTCCATGTTGTGTCAGCATCGGCTGAGGAGCCGATTGCGATGTGCCCAGTAAGCTCCTGACTGGGGCTGCAATGGGTGGGGTGTATGCTGGCCGCTGATAACCTTGAGATACGTCGTTGGCTAGGAAGCTGATGACGGCATTGTACACTGTGTTGGTCATCACCGGGGATTGGTCGATGAAGGCCTGGTAGACAGACTGTTGGATCATGTCGGACATCTTGCCCGAGTCTTCAGCAATGGTGATCTGGCGAGGAGTTGGAAAAGGAGTTTTCTTGATGGCTTCCCCGCTCCTGGTACGACTGAAAGATTGCAGGTATAACTTCTTGTAGTCTTTAGGTGTTTTGCCAATTCCTCTTTCTGGTCGTCCTTGAGATCTGCCTCTGTAACCTCGATGATATTGTCTTTGGAGACTTCGGCTGCCTTTGACATGTTGGATGTTGAGGTTGTCCCACCGGGCGTGCCAAAAGTGTGTTGGCGCTAAAAGTCAGCCGATTGACCCTTAGCGTCGGACACACGACCCGGGAGAATCTGCTTAGCTCCTGTTCAGGTAATCGCCCTGGTGCAGTTTGCGCGGCATGCCAGCCAATCTGACCTGTTGATTGGCAAGGAAGGAAACGTGTTAAATTCCAGGGGTTCCGATCGGCTAACGTTCCAATCTCGAAAAGCGTAACAGCGAATCGGCCGATTTGCTATATAAACATAATCGGCTATGATACAGCCGACAATCATGTAGCGATTGCGAAGAAAACTACTAGAGTAAACTAGACAATGCTACAAAAGCAACACTTGAAATAGATCTAATCGGCTATGTGATAATAATGAATGAAAAATAACAACAATAGAGCCGATAGTTCAAATCTCAAGCTGGATAACTAGCGATAAAACTGGAACAGTAGATGCAACCTATAATTCTAGCAAATATCGATAACTGGTGAATAAATCTAAACGAAACAATAGCGATGCGCCCGAAGTTAAAGCTTAGATGTTACTCGATAAACAGAACTTAAAGAATCAGCCGGAGATCGTGTCGATGCAGCCCTGCCAACCCGTACGAACTCGTGAAAGAAGAAAAGTATTGGTGAAGTCGCCGACTTGAAAGTAAAGTACGAGGAAATAGTGTTGTATTGATTGATGTGTTCTTTACAAATCTCTGAAGATGGCTATTTATAGCCTATTACAACTGATTTCCTAACCGACTAGGATCTATCTCTAATTTTTAACGAAAATGAATATTTACAAACACAACTCGTATCGGAGTTGGTTATTGTACTCCCACGGGCCAATCTTTCTCTCTTTCCTTTCTCAGACCCACTTTAAGCCCACATTGGCCCAATCGCTCCACCCTTCCAATTGGCCGATCTCCACCAACTATGTCCGTCCAAACATTGTAGCGCCAATCGGCCGATCCCCTACTGTAGCACCAATCGGCCGATTCCCAGTCGTGACCTTTTAATCTGCTGCATCAGCCAATCTTTTCTTCCCTTGACGCCGATTACATACGTGTCAAAATTTGGCGTCAACAGAAACGTATTAAATCCCAGGGGTTTCGATCGGCTAAAGTTCCAATCTGTCTCGAAAAGCGTATCAGCAAATTGGCCGATTTGCTATAAAGATGATCGGCTATAGAACAGCCGACAATCACGCAGCGATTGTGAAGAATCTACCAGAGCGGACTAGACAATGCTACGAAGCAACACTTGAAATAGATCTAATCGGCTGTATAATGATAAATAAAAATATCAGTAATAAAGCCGATAGTTCAAATCTCAAGCTGGATAACTGGTGATAAAACTAAAACAATAGATAAAACCTATAGTTCTAGTTAATATCGATAATTTGTGAATAAATCTAAATGAAACTACAGCGATACGCCCGAAGTTAAAGCTTAGATATTACTCGATAGATGGAACTTACAGAATCGGCCGGAGATCGTGTCGATGCAGCCCTACCAACCCGTACGAACTCGCGAAAGAAAAAGATATATTGGCGAAGTCACCGACTTGAAAGTAAAGTACGATGAAAAAGTAGATTGTTTGTATTGATTGATGTGTTGTTTTACAAATCTCTAAAGATGGCTATTTATAGCCTATTATAACTGATTTCCTAACCGACTAGGATCTATCTCCAATTTTAAATGAAAATGAATATTTACAAACACAACTCGTATCGGAGATGGTTATCATACTCCCATGGGCCAAACTTTCTCTATCTTCTTTTTCTGACCCATCTTAAGCCCGTATTGGCCCAAACGCTCCAACCTTCCAATCGGCCGACTCCGTCTGCCAATTGCTCGAAACGTTATAGCACCAATCGGCCGATTCCCAACTGTAGCACCAATCAGATGATTCCCAATCGTAACCTTTTAATACACCGCATCGGCCAATCCTTTCCTCTCTTGACGCCGATCCAAAACACCTCAAAATCCGCCGTCAACAGGGAGCCTCAGTGGAGGATCCTGTCCCAAGAGCTTACTTTGGTCAAATAAGGACTGGTTCACGTGCAAGTCTTTCTTTTGAAACGTGCAACCATACATGCCAAAAAGGTACAGCCTTCGGGAGTGCCTGTTTATGTGAGGCCTTGGTTCACACCCTGCTAGCTGAACCTAGAAATCTATCCCAAGGGGCCACGGTGGGCAACAGATATGCTGGAGCAGGACCTTCCCAAAGTCCTAGGTTTGGTTGGCATGGGTTGAATGAGAGGGTCGGAGACCCTGAGGGAAGAAGCCTTGTATATTTGCTTTTTGCACACTTTCTCGGTTTGATATCTAGGGTCATATCCACATAGCGGATGATAGTCGCCCTTGTTTAGAACCTAGTGTATCCGTGGATGGACCTAGGGAATGTTGCCTAGAGATAGGCACTGGCGAGTATGGATCTCGTAGGTCAGTACCACCTTTCATGAAGGTATGTGCTAATCGGACGTATGGGTAAAGTGTACACCTCTGCATAGAGTTATAAACCTACCTGGATAGCTGAGGCTCACGGTCACGAGCCCACATAGTTAAAGCTCCCATCGATTAGCAACCATGTGTTCTCATAGCTTGGGTGTTGGTGAGATGGGGCCGAGGCCCCGAAAGAGTAATTTATGAATGAGGCGTAAGCCGGCCCAGAAGGACCCTGATGAGCTCTTGTGCTTTTTAAAACTTGGGAAATTCTAGGGGAAGTAACATTCCCCCTCTAGGGCCAAAAACATAATAAAAGTGATTGTTTCTTTTCCTCCTTTTCCAAACTCACCTCACCTTGCGTGAAATAGGTTTATTTATAAAATCAAACCTCATACTCTTTCCTTGATTTTCCCTATATTTAATATAATTTTCAACGGTAAGATTTGCTGAGTAGCAACCATAACTGTACTCAATCTTGCCTTCATTTGTACAGGTTAAGGTTTCTGGTGCTATGGTTCATTTTTCCTAGGGAATGGGCGACATCGCCACTATGCTACACATAGGTGAAAGCTGTGTTCCATTATTTTATGCGTCTTTCATTTTTTATGATACTAATCTGTGTTGAGAACTTCATCAGCTACTAATCCAGGGATTGATGCAGGTAATCCACGGGACCTTTAGAGTAAGAATCCCAAAAAGATGAAGCAAGATATTGAGAAGAAATTTGAGTACTGTGCTACTAAGGCAAACAAGAACTGCAAAATGATGATCTTTGAGCTTGGGGATTTAGTATGGGCGCATCTCCAAAAGCACAAATTTCCTAAGAAGCAAAAATTCAAAGCTGCTGCCTCGAGGAGATGGACCATTCATGGTCCCTGCAAGGATAAATGACAAAGCCTACAAGATTGAACTTCTGGGAGATTATTATGATGTGAGCAACACGTTCAATGTTGTTGATTTGTCTCCTTTCTTTGGCCTGGAGGGATCATAATCGAGGTCGACTCCTTTTCCAGAAGGGGAGGATAATGAGGACATCCCTAATGGTAGTCCACAAACCAATGTTTAAGAGCATGACTCTTGCTACACTACACAACCATGTGATGAACAAGACAACAATGTCAATAAGGGACCAATGACTTGAGCGAGAATGCAACGATTGCAACAAGAGGTGAACTCACTCCTTACTATTTATGAACATGCATCTCTAAGAATTATTTACTACCTAAAAGTAGTGCATTACTTGTGCTTAGGTTTGAAGAATATGCAATGTACAGATAGGCCACTTAGCGCTTAAAGAAAAGCAACTTAAAGACGGCATTTTAACATTCCAGATTTTGACTTCCAAGTTTCACAGTGAATTCTGTACCACTCTCGGTGGATCCAAACAAAATATTATATGTGGATGGATAGCTGGGGAAGTCTATATTCATATGGAACAACCGATATGTCAATTGGAGCTTTGTGGGCCGAGTTATGCTTATTTTGGTGAATATTGGTCTAGAACTCTGTTTCTGCCGAACTAGGACAAAACCAACCCATTCAGCTTGTTGGGATACGAGGTACGCTACACTAGCGAAAATCGAAAAATTTCTACCGCGTAAATCAGGAAAACTGTCGTATAAGGATCACGGGATAACCACTCAACGCACTGATGCGGAAGATGTAGGTTCGCGTCGATGCAACGAAGTCGATCAGCATAGTCGAACACGTAGTCGATCACGTCGACGTCCAGCAGCTCCTCAGCAGCTCGTCCACGTTCAGCAAGATCGCCCTCGTGCCGCGGCTCGTCATCGGCTCGTCGTGGCTCGTCGGCGGCTTGTCCAAGTGCTGCAAGCGCAACACCTCCAAGGTATCCACACGTGCAGGGAGGAAGCGTCGCAAGCCGGACTGCTAGGTCTGCGAGTTGCAACAGGCGAGGGCGTGGGAGGTGCGACAGATGTGTTTCGCCAAAAAGGTGTGAACCCTAGGGCGCCCCCACCCCTCTATTTATAGAGGTTCCTGACAGGCCTCTGGGTCCGAGGCCCATTAGTACTTGTAAACCTAATCCAACACGGATCACATCTGAATTGGGCTTCCAGCCCCTTAAGTGTGTGACCCTATGGGTTCGGATACGTATAGACATGGCCCGAGTACTCCTACTCGGCCCAATAGTCGGTAGCGGCCTCTAGCAAGACGTGCCAACTCATATATGCACACGAAGATCATATCAGACAAACCATCACAACATTATATACATGCTATTCCCTTTGGCTCATGATATTTGGTCTAGCTTCAAGCCGACCGCTCTTTTTCGATCCTGTGATTTGGAATCCCTTTGTAGGTTAACTCTTAACCGTATGTAGCATGGCCATGCATTTTCGAATCTGATCACTCGAGGGGCCTAGAGATATCACTCTCAATCAGAGAGGGGCAAATCCCATCTTGATTGACCATGTCTCACAGCATGCTTCTTGACAAACCTGAAAGCTACCCTTTTAACTACCCTGTCATGGTGTAGCGTTTGATAGCCCCTAAGTAAGTCGATCCATATCTTGAGTACATGCGACAATCTCAGGTCTAAGGACAAAGCGTACATGTTGTGTAAAGAGAGAACTATTTCTCGTGTTGGGTCGGTCCTAGCACATGTCTCCACATGTGCCCACATTATTAGTTTAACATCTCCATGCCCATAACTTTTGAAACATAGTCATCAACTAATACATGTGCTAGTCTAATATTCATGTGTGTCCTCACATGAACTCCGACTAGGGACAACTTTAGAATAACCATACAAGTAAAGAGTTTCACATACAATTCACATAATTGCAAATCAATTCAAGTAGCCTTTAATGGATATTCAAGGAACACAATATAAATCATGGATACAAATGGAATATCATCATCTCTTGCCTCTAGGGCATACCTCCAACACAGCCCAGCTAGGAGGGATGTTTCAAGTATAAATAGCACCTCCACTCCATCCTGAAACCATAACCATGAATTACACTTAGAAAAAAAGAGAAGCCAAGTGCTCTTGTCCTTACAGTTGTGCCATAGCTGCCCCCTTGAGGATTGGGAGTTTTTCTCTTCCACTAGTTCTTGTGTTTCCTTGATTCGCAAGCGCTTGTTTTTCTACCTTGTGGTTCTAGTTGACACTGACCAAATCATGTTGTTGGGTGAAATCATTTGTCATGGGTGGCTGCTTGAGTAGCTGTTGGAGCCATCGGTTCGTCAGGTTGCATGGGTCAAGTTATCCCCACAATCCTATGATGAGAAGATCGGGCAAATCCAGCAACGCCCCGCATCAAGGAGTCAAGGACTCAACATAACTGAATTTGCGAACGAGTGAGGTAGAAAGCCGCACTGTTCACAAAACTCACTTAAGCAATGTAGAAGTGTTGCAAACTCCATGTAGACTAATGGAGTAAAAAGTCTTCGTGTAGACTAATGAAGAAAAAGCTTTCATGTAGACAAACAAAAGCACCTTCACAAAAGGTGAAGAAGCAAAAGTCAACTCGTGAAATGGGATGTTGCACAAAAATCGAAGATAGATTGACGAGTCACTTTGTGTATTCTCATATAGGTTAACTTAACCCTAGAAAAAACTTTTGTTGAAATACGAACAGAAAGCTGGGGGAAGTGCTTCCCTAGCTGTGCAATTTCCTCTTTGTATTACAATAAACAGTTCTAGTTAATTTTAACAAAAAGGGAAAAATTCAGTCTTTGTTACAAACATTCATCAATTACACATTTTACAGCAATATCAACAATTTGGCATGCAGTTATGCAGAGTTAATCTTTGTCAATTACAAGTACTAAAACAAAAATAAAAAATAAATAAACAAAGAATGAATAAAAAATTGCAAACAAACACTTTCATTCTCGGGGCATTTATATATGAACTCAAAAGAAGGGTCCCCTGTGAAGTCAATTGGTTCAGTTTTTGGCTCCAGCAAACTAAAACTATGTGAAATACTGTACTTAAAAAGCTTGTAAGTAAATGTTGTACTTGGGATTGTTTGTTAAACATTGTACATCAAGGGCTTGCAATCAGCTTCGGCATTGTCTACATCAATCTCGACAACATCGTTCGGCTAAAGGGGCTATTAAGCAACTTTGACTCCATCCCCAATGATATCGTTCGGCTTGAGGGGCTTACCATCAACTTTGGCATCATCTACCAAGTCATATTCATCCTCGAGGACATCATTCAGCTCGAGGGACTCGCCATCACTATCGGCGTCATCATCAACTTCACCTCCGCCGCTACTTCAGCTCAAAGGATCGCCATCACCATCGGCATCATCACCGACTTCGTCTTCGCTGCAAAGTTCCATTACCATCTTCACCTCAAGCACCGGCCAAGAGGGGCTATGGCGGGATCATGGAGAACCAATTCACCCCGGGATTCAAGTCTTGCCTGGCGTGTGTGAGCAAAGATTCGAAGGCGTTGCTAGATTCAGCAGGATAAAGGTAGCAGCTCTCTACTTCCTCTACTTTGGCTACATCAACCATTATAAAAAGATGGACTTTCTTCTTCAACTATGTAAGAGATGGACTATCTACTTCGACTACATCGACTTTGCGAAATAAGCATGTCTCCACTTCTTCTACTTCCACTACTTCGACTAAATTTGCTACTTCAATTACATTATTAAAGCGGAAGCTAAAAGGCGAAGCTGCAAAGCTCAAGTCAGGAAATAGAAGACGACTAGTAAAGTAAAGGCTGGCGATGAAGCAGATACGGTAGTGGGGGGCATGACCTTATGGCTGAAGTTAAAGATGTAGCTAGGCCTTTCGCCATCAATTCAGCTACTTCGCTTCATTGTACCAGCCAAACCAAAGTAGCTGAGGGGCTACTGTTAGGGAAATGGCCCAGCCCATGACTAAAAGGTGGCCCATGTAAAGGTCGGAAGTCCTAGTTGTAAATCTTGTACCCATTAGGGGCTTGGGGGCTAATTGCGACCGCCCTCTTGCTCTATATAAAGGGTCATGTGGTAATGAGGAGGGACTGAACTGGAGCACTCCACACTTCCCTTCAAGTTATGACTCCACTTCTCCATTATATCTCTCTTTCTCCTGTCTGGCAGAGTCAAATCCCCCAACAAGTTTGCTCAATTAATCTCCATATTATGCTCAAGTGAATGGTCAAGCCGAGTCTAGCAATAAGACTTTGATTAAGCTCATCAAGAAGAACATAGAGGAGCATCCTAGAGGATGGCATGAGGTATTATCTTAAACTTTGTGGGCTCATCGTATTTCTAGATATGGTGCTACTAAAGTTACTCCTTTTGAGCTTGTCTATGGTCAAAAAGCCAATTGAGGTTATTTACCCAATCGATCGATACAATTACTTCTATTTTTTTATCTCCAACCCTAATATTTTCCAACCCCTTTGCTTTCCTCCTTTGTCTTGATGGTAGTTGAGAAAGTTTTGAGTGGTCTAGCAATCTGAGAGCAACCCTAGGCGCACCATCCTTGATGGGATTCCTCCGGGAGAGGTGATCTTAAGTTTTCGCGTTGCCCCTATGCCAACAAGTCTAACCAGCTCCTCAAATGGGTCCGGTTTGAGGAAAGAGCCTCGTGAGGTGAAGTTCCACTGCACGTGATCTAGTGCAGTTCGGTATGTTGAATAAAAAAAGCATCAACACCATCCTTCTCTCCCGGTGGGAGCATATTGCGCTGCACGGATATGTGTTAATATGAGCGAGCAACGTGCCTCCAGGCCAACTTCCTCTGATTCGAGCTCTCCGATGCGTGCCACCGTGCACGATGGTGTGGTGTCTGCTGTGATCTCCAAGCCCCGCCTCCCTGGTAACTCCGATTCCTGCATGATTACAGTCCTATTCTACTACTAGAGTTTCGGAAAGCTACGCAAAGCTCCTCTTCTTTTCACCCGGCCTCATTGATTAGGTTTATGAACCATAGTACGAAAAACTGGACCGGACCGCCGGTCAAACCGGAAAAACCACGAACCGATGACCTCAACGGTTCGGTATAGTTAAAAGATTGGTTATAGAAAAAAATGGAATCTTAGAGCATATTTTGCGTCGAACTGGGCTTCATGTCGGCCTGCAAGGCGGCCCGATATTGAGTTTGAAGCCCAAAGCGAAGAGGGGGTTCTAACCAGCTCTGCAGGTCTGAAGCCACCCTAACTGACCATCTGGACAGTGTTTTGCTTGTGAATATGACCATTATCGAACTGCAGTCTGACCGGCCGGTTCACTGGTCAGACCACTAAACCAGTGAACCGACAGCCCAACCAGTTCAATGACCGGTTCGACTTTTCGTTCTATGTTACGAACCCATTAGAAATTAATTTGTGTTAACATGGAATGCCCGATGTTTAAGTCTCTTCTTTCTTATTTTTCTTAGCAGACTTAACACAAATTTTGGTGTCACAATTAGTAAATGCAGGAGTGGAGCAGACAGGTCACAGGTAGTGCGCAGCTTCGAACTGGAGCTACTCTCTGAATTTGTAGTTTATACTTTCTGAGTTTTTGTATTGGAATTCTATAATTTGCTCACTGGTTATTTTGTTGCTGAATCATGTTGAAATCCAATACACATGCAAGTACCATGATCTTACTCTTAAAATTGCTAGATGCACTTTAAGTTGCTTAAAAAGCACGCAATGTTCCCTATTTCAGATATCCAGCACAACTATGCTATTTCGCACTCCTAACCTGAGATATATCGGGATGTTCTAATCCCCATCTTTGCTTACCATAAGAAGGTATGATCACGGGTCCTTCAATTATTCGTTGCAATAGCCATATATTGATCTCACTTGAAGCAAACTGTGCTCATTTGCTGGTTGATTGGAAATCATTTGTCTATTTACATTTGGCTAAGAAACGGTTGTATGATTTTTTTTTTATGTTCATGTTCAATCAAAGTGCTCGATACTGTTATAAATATGACTATTGTACCTCAGCTCTCAGCCTCCAATACATACTGAGTTCACTATCTCAGCCATCCTTTGACACTGTTAACTTGTTTTTCCAGAGAAATGGCATTTTTCTCATTTTTAAAAATTTATTCAGTTTTTTAAAATTTTCGTATTTGGAGTATTTGCCGCTGGATTTGTCACATTGGATATTCAGATTTACAGTCTTCACTCTTCAGTATAGTTTTAGACTGACAAATCTTGTACAGCATTGAAATGAAACTCTCTAAGGACATTCTTTTTATTCTCGTACACTGCAAATATGCTCCCTGTAAATCTGTAATGAAATTTCTTTAAATAAAATCCAACTCAAAATCTATTTTGCAAACATATAGGAATTGTCAGTGAGATCCTAGCAGCGGAACTGCCTATGAGATCTTAGCTGCTACAGATGAGAAACTTTAGACATCTTTAATTTGAGGAACTTTACTAGAGGATTTTTGTATTGGTTTCATCCATTCTATTACATTATTTCATTATTTTTTCTACTCTCATAACAATATGGTAGAATTTCTATGTTTATTCTACCATAGCAAGGCACGGGCACACACCTAGTAGTGAAAAAAAAATTAGTCACAGTTAACATGTTAAACAGTGGCAAAAACAATCTTTTTGCCTCTGAAGGTGCATCCATCCTATGGCTATGTGATATTTTGTCACTAATAACCAATTTGATACGTTAATAGTGACGAAAAATATTTGTAATAACTTGGAATCATTAACGAAACAAAATCTTACTAGACCTAACCGTTGTAGAGTTAATAAATTGTCGAGCGAGAGGTAAATTTGGTCACCAGCAACTCTCAAAGGAGCAGCTATATAGCTCTACCTACACGGCCGGCCAGACTCCCAACAGATTCAGAACAACCACGCGTTCTCCTAATTAAGAATCCACAAAGATTTGCACAACGTCACCTCGCGCTGTTTGTCGCCTGTCATGGACGCCGAACGCCTCGCCACCATCCTCGCCGCCATTCTCGTGTTGCTAGGCAGCAGCCAGTGCTACACGGCCGGCGCTGAGAACCGGCACGTCTTCCTGGACTGGGAGGTGTCCTACGCCGTACGGTCCCCGCTGGGCGTGGCCAAGAGGGTGATCGCCATCAACGGCAGGCTCCCCGGCCCGATGCTGAACCTCACCACCAACGACGTCGCCCATGTCAACGTTGTCAACACCCTCGACGAGCCGTTCCTCCTCACATGGTACTGTGTGGGCGCACTGTCCACCTGCAACTTATATTTTACTTGCCATTATTGCCAGTGGTGATCGATGAACTGCGGTGACCTGTGCCATACGTGCAGGAACGGCCTGCAGATGAGGAGGAACTCGTGGAACGACGGCGTGGCGGGAACCAACTGCGCCATCCCGCCGGGGGAAAACTGGACGTACGTGTTCCAGGCCAAGGACGAGGTCGGCAGCTTCTTCTACCGCCCCTCGCTGGGGCTGCACGCCGCCGCGGGCGGCCACGGCCCCATCCGCGTCAACAACCGGCCTGTCGTTGCCGTGCCGTTCGACCAGCCCGACGGCGAGTTCGACGTCCTCATCGGGGACTGGTACAACATGGACGTAAAGGTTAGTTCGTCGTGCGTGCTTCATGTGTAACTATCACCACTCCATCTCTCCATGTAACCATGCATTTTTTTAGATTAAGGAACATTGTCCAGCCTCCAGCCTCGAACATCCTTAACTGGATACAAAAGCCCTTAACAAACGAGCCGTTGTAACCATGCATCTCAGCTCGCCGTTGGCTCGTCTTTATTTCTGGAGCAGGAGATGAAAGGATACCTGGACAGAGGCCGTGATCTGCCGTCGCCGGATGGCATTCTCATCAATGGCCTGGGCCCTTATGCAGCGGACTTCACGTTTAAGCCAGGTAGCTAGGTGTAATTGCTTTACGTGCGCGTTCAATTCAAATTCCTGTTTAGGTTAATTAAGCTACTTAGTACTTACACACACATCATGCATGTGTGAAGAAAGAAATTGACTTTAAAAGTTCCCGATTTTTCTTGAAGTCTCAATTATATGTCTGGTAGAGAATTGGCTTTCAATGCACCCTATTTTATTCCGGTTTAAAGTTGGTCCGGGACAAAAGGTTCACCAACCGGGACTAAAGCTCGGTCACTGGTGGGGGGCTCACCAACCGGGACCTTTTATCCCGGTTGCAAAGGCTAGTGTGAAAAAAAGATCCTGAGAGGCATTTTATCCCGGTTTGAAACACCAACCGGGATAAAAGACCACCTCTTTTATCCCGGTTGGTATAACCAATCGGGATAACAGGGTGGAGACCCTTTTATCCCAGTTTGTAATACCAACCGGGATAAAAGACGCTCATTTATCCCGGTTGGTGTTACAAACCGGGATAAAAGGATCCCGAACGAGGTCACTGGAACAGGACTAAATCCCTCGAACCCTTTTATCCCGGTTTGTAATATCAACCGGGATAAAAGGGGGTCTTTTATCCCAGTTGGTGTTTCCAACCGGGATAAAAGGGTCCCCCACGAGTTAATACAAAAGGATAGCATCCCCTCCATAGTTAGATATGGTGTGTAGGTGGGATGGCAAGGAAGCTACGCGCGAGGCTGGAGGTTGTGGGTTCGAATCCCACGCAGCGCGCACGCGCAAATTTCGCGTGAAAAATCGCGTGACTTGCGACGTGCGTGCGTGTGGGGGGCCTCCTAGGAGCTCGGGATTTTTTTTTTGGCAGCGCCGACCGTGGTGACCCGTTTTATCCCGGTTGGTATTACCAACCGGGATAAAATGGGGGTCTTTTGTCCCGGTTGAGTGGCCCAGGATAAAAGACCCCCTTTTGTCGGATGGATTTTCGGAAAATTTGCACCTTACCAACTGGGACTAAAGACCAATTCTCTACTAGTGTACTAAAAGGGCCAGTTAGTTTAGTTACATTTCCCAAGCTGCTCTACTACATGTTAGAAAGTTCAAAGAATAAGAGGCATGATTTGCTTGCTTGGCTGAATCGCTTGCCATGCCGGCCCGCCAGGGCGCACGTACCGTCTGCGCGTGTCGAACGTGGGCACGAGAACGTCGCTGAGCTTCCGGATCCAGGGCCACAAGCTGCAGCTGGTGGAGGCGGAGGGCACCTACACGCTGCAGAAGCACTACGCCTCGCTGGATGTGCACCCCGGCCAGTCGCTCTCGGTGCTCGTCGCCGCCGACCAGCCGCCCAGGCCGTCCTACTACATGGTCGTCAGCTCCCTCTTCATCAAACCGGAGCTGTTCGGCGTCGGCAACGTCCTCTACGCGGGCTCCGGCGGCCGCCCACCGCCGCCCGGCGACGCGCCGCTCGAGGACCTGTCTTCGCACAACGGCTACGATAGGTCCATGGAGCAGGCGCGGACCGTGCGAATGAACCTGACCTGCGGCGCGGCGCGGCCCAACCCGCAGGGATCGTTCCGCTACGGCCGGATCAACGTGACCCGCACGATCCTGCTCCGGAACGGCGACGCCGAGGTCGGCGGCCGGCGGCGGTGCACGGTGAACGGCGTCTCGTTCGCCGACGCCGCCACGCCGCTGAAGCTCGCCGACCACTTCGACGTGGCCGGCGTCTTCGCGGTCGTCTCCGGCAGGCCCGAGAGGAGGAGGCAGCCCTCGCTCGGCACGGCCGTCATCGACGCCCGCTACAGGGACTTCGTGCAGATCGTGTTCGAGAACAGGCTGCCGTCGCTGCAGACGTGGCACCTCGATGGCTACAGCTTCTTCGTCGCCGGGTACGGTCTGCTGCGCGCTCATTTTTCAAAGGATTTTTTTCCATGTCTGCTAACAAAATCGATTGTGGTTCGTGATGAATTTTGCAGGATGGGTTGGGGCAAATGGAGCCCGGATGCAAGATTAAAGTACAATCTGATCGATGCCATTTACCGTTCTACCGTCCAGGTACAACACTGATCGTAAGTTCTATGTGCTTGGGTTCCTGAATTTTTTAAAATAATAAAGGAAAATTGTTCCGACCACTGCACCCACGCATGAGTGTATATATAGCCAAATGGTACAGATCAAGTGGTACTAGGCACAAGATACATGGAAAGAAAACTAAGCTTCAATCCTGTTACTAATCTTCCAATAGAAAATGTTGGAGAGCACCATGATGGTATCTCCCAACATCCTGCATCCCATTCTAAAGCTATTTCTCTCTTCCTCTTTAAATAATAACGACCAACTTAGGATCCAGCAAGACCCCTGAAAATAACCTGCATGAAGTTCTTTTGAAAACCATATCATTATAGCTGCTGCACCTACCAAAATTCTTAGAAGAAAAATCCTTGATCCAAGAACCAAACACTAGAAGGTGGTTGAATGTTAAAAGCAATGTATATGCATGGTATTCCAAATGAACCTTGCCATATGGCAATCAACAAATAAGTGATGTGTACAGAAACTACATTTAGTCACCTTTCCTGCGCCTTTTCACCAAGTTATCTTTAGTGAGGATCACACCTTTCTTTAAATACGAAAGGAAAATCTTGAGAGGAATCCTTAATTTCCAAAAATCACACCTCCTTGGTAAAGTACTGTTTTGTATTAGTGCAGAATACATTGAGTGAACTGTAAAGTTTCCATTCTTGTGTAGATCCCACCTAAAGATATCATTCTCCTCATTCAAACTAATAGTAGCTACCTTTGAAACTAGTTCATGCCATGCTATTAACTTATCCCCTACTAAACCTCTCCGAAATGAAACATTGAGAGGGATCGAATTCAGCTTACTAGCCACTGTCACAAATTTTTTTCTAACAATTCTATACAGCATGGATGTGCTAACATTAAAGGTTTATCACCAATCCACAGATCCTCCCAAAATTCTAATTTGTCTCCCATTTTGAATCTTGAAAGAGCCAAAAGACAAAAATTCATCCTTTACTTTCATGAGGCCAGACCAAAATTGAAAATCCCTAGGTTGCTTAGATACCTTAGTGATTGCCTTATTATATAAATACTTCTTCTTAAGTAAGTCCTGCCATGAGCCATTTTCATTTAGCAACTTCATAAGCCATTTGCTCAAGAGACACTTATTTTGAATCTCCAAGTTTAATATACCTAGTCCTCCTATGTTCTTTGGTGTACAGAGGATACTTCACTTGGATTATATAGTTTTTTTCTTATGCTCATCACATTGCAAAAAAAAACCTAGACATGTAGTAATCCAACTTCTTCAGCACCCCTTTAAGGGCTTCGAAGGACAAAAATATGAACATTGGTAGGCTAGAAAGGACCGAATTAATTAAAACCAACATGCCCCGAACTCAGAGAAGTTTTACTTTGCAACTACTAAGTTTTTTTTAAATCAACCGAAAGTCAATCTTTATTAGTTATTTTTCGATGATGCATAGGGATACCCAGGTATCTAAAAGGAAAATATCCATCTTTACACCCAAAGAGCTCAGCATATTCTTTTCTAAAGAATTGCGCCTCACCATATAAAAATAGTTCACTTTTATAGAAATTGATTTTGAGGCCTGATAGCTTTTCGAAAGCATATAGTGCTAACTTCAAGATTTCATCTTCTTCTAAATCATGTTCCATAAAAGGATCGTATTGTAATATCAAAAGACCCCATCTACAAAATGAGGCACAACACCACGAAATTGTCCATGTTTCTTTTCTCTAGCGATGAGGATTGCAAGCATATCCGCCACTAAATTAAAAAGGAACGGAGATAGAGGATTCCCCTGTCCTAAATCTTTTCTTGTTTGGAAGTAATGGCCAATTTCACCATTTACTTTAACGCTCACACTTCCTTTACTAACAATATTTTCAATCTACTAACACCAAATGAAGAGAAACCTGTCGGTCTAAGTGTTTGTTGCAAGGACCAATTCACTTTGTCATATGCCTTAAAATGATTATTCGTCTTACCGATCCAGCATGTGTTCTTGCGCAGGTGTACCCAGCATCATGGACGGCGGTGTTGGTGTCTCTTGACAACGAGGGGATGTGGAACCTGAGGTCCCAGAGTCTCGACAGGAGGTACCTGGGCCAGGAGATTTACATAAGAGTGAGCCAGGGCAGCTCAGAAGTCCCTAACCCTAGGGATGAATTACCTATGCCTTCAAATGCTCTCTTGTGTGGAAAAGCCATGTCTTTGAAGCTAGGGCGAGCATGAGAGGCTGGGCCTGCCTGCCAAACCAACATGTAGCTTTTAGAATTTGGGCATAAATGTTGTCCTATTTGTAACAAGTGACAAATATCTAGCAAGTTGTTTCAAAATTCATACTGCTCACAACTAAGAGCATGTTTGGCAGGTTGAATCCAAGAGGAGCTCTACCAAATAGTTTTCCAAAGAAATGATTCTTTACCGATTATATGAGGTGGTTCTCTAAAATAAGAGATTGGAAGTTGAAAAAAAAAATAGCTTCTCCTAATTCATTTCTAAAAAAAACCTTTCTTCATAAAGTTAATTATAGAGAATCGTTTAGAATCAATAGAATCGTACAGAATGCCTGTTCTGTTGTTAACGCTACCCGTTACCCGATTAGAATCAGGAGCGAGTGGAGCGGTACCAAACATGCCCTAAATATGATACAAACATGCCCTAAATATGATACAAACATGCCCTAAATATGTTCCAGGGCATATACTGTTAATGCATTTCGCCATTTCCGCATCATGGGATTTCAGCTTCGATCAACAATCCCCCATCAAGTCTTCATTGAACCCACGAGACAGCACAGCGTCAAGGAGAAACACCGAGAGTTGAATGATCGCTACTTCGGTAAAAGAAACAAGCAGAGCAGCAGCCATGCGCCCATGCAAAATTGGAGTCGCAGAAAGGATACCACTCGAGCAGAAACAGCCAATTTAATCAAGCCCCTGACCATTAAATTTGTTCCCTGAAGTTGCTAATCCAAACATTGAAGTGCTTAACACAAAAAATTGGTATGGTAGAATTTCAGCTTGCAAATCAGGGCTACATAAGCACTCATCTATCCGCCTCCATGGATCTCATCTCATGTTGCCCTCTCTCAAGACATCAATCATGTCATACAGTTTCTTGGTCGCTCCAGATTGTATCTGCAGTCGAGTGGGAAGTCAATTTCTACCTGCCTCAGCTGAAAAGCTGGGAGCATCAGGACACCAAGCTATCATAGAGTGTTAAGAATCCACACCTTTGTGTAGAGAAACATAGCAGCATCAACAGTTCCTTCTGCGTATATTGAACGGCCACATACATTGTGCTGAAACTCAAACGAAACTCTGCAACCAAAAGGGTAACTTAGCTCCGTACATGATGTGCTAAGCAAGGTCATCAGAACTGAATATAGCTTTCTAGCAAAAGGATGAGGAACTTACGTCCCATCAGGTGAGGTGAGATGGTACATGTGGAACGCATGACCTGCGAGATGCTCTTCTGGGACACCAACCACAGTAACCTGCTCCTCAGGATCCCTTACAAGTTTTACCTGCAACATCGATAGGAGACCAGTGTTAGAAAGTACACCTGCAAGAGCAACATACAGGAATGTAGGATGATAGTCAACCACCAGCCTATTAGATTAACAAGATGGACTAAATCGAAACCATAATTACAATTTTCCTAAATTATTGATTGGAACTTCATGCGACTTGAAGTCTACATGGAAAAGCAAGAATGAGATTGGTACGTGCCATTAGCCCATGACCAGCATTACACAACATGAATACAATAATGGTGACTACTACTCCTTCCGTCCCAAATTATGGGTCGTTTTGGCTTTTCTAGATTCATAGCTTTGCTATGCATCTAGACATAGCGTATATCTAAGTGCACAGCAAAATCGACGAATCTAGAAAAGTCAAAACGACCTATAATTTGGGATGGAGGAAGTAATAGATACTGATGGATCAAAAGGTCTAATTCAGCTCCAGTCTAAAAAAGGGACTTTATGAAGCTATCCTATAAACAGAAAAGACAAACGATAATCACCAAGGTTAATAATAAATTTGTTTGAAGAGAAACATCACAAATTTTGTTGGAGGTACTTCATTGACCGTAAAAGTTCTTTACAATACCTCATCCAGGTCAAATGATATGCCCAATTTCTGAAAGCAAGAGACAACAGCTTTGGCAGTTCCAGAAACATCCAATTTTGTTGCTTGATGAGACTCCATGACCTGCGGAGGTGTGTGAATCATGCAAAAATGATTAACCAGAGACTCTAATATGACGCTTACGACATTCATCATTGTTCAAAAAAAAATAACTACGATTACAAATAGAGAGAATTAGACTAATCAGAAAACCATCAAAGTCTGGGTTATCTCAAACAATGCGCATCTTATCCTAGAGGACATTTTGTGCTAAAAAGGTATTAACCGTTGGTACTGACCTTTTGTCCACTACATGGAAACGGTCAAATGGTTGAGTATGTGCAACTACAAGAGCTATGAGTGATGGAAGGTCGAAATAGTGTTTTAGAAAATGCACAAAAGACAACACGTGTACCAGTCACAAACAATTCAAGCATTCGAACGATAGTAAACTTCTGTCAAGTAAGAGCTTCAAGTTTATTAATCAGAATTAATAGAGCCAACACACACCATGATTACTTCATTTGACATTGATGAACCAGTGCCAAACATAGACATTGAATCCTTTTTCAAAGAAAATTTGTACCTGCAGGAGCTCAAGCTTTACAGCTTAAACTCCCTTAGAGCCTAACCACTCCATATGATGGGGACAAGTCTGTATGTGATTGTATTTTGTGGCACTTTCGCACTTTCGTTCCAAGACCTAAACATCTTGTAGCGGCAGTTAGATAAAGCATAAACAAAGAACCTTGAACATATTCATGAACAATTTGAAGAATCATAAGAATGTATAAGGAAAAGTTTTATTTTTAAGCCTGCACAATAAGAAAGCAGTTTCGTAATCCAAGTAAAGAAAATGGGAAAGACATGCCACGAGCATCAATTAGTAGAGTGAATCTTATTTTTGCCACAATATTTTTTTTCTTTTGCCTGATAACATTATGTCCAAATCTGAACCTATCTGGCAAAGCCATCACCAATGAGGCAGCAAGAAGTTACTGCCATGCCAGTGCATAGCATGGGTCACATGGCAAGATTCCCACAACACCAGCCGTTGAATCGCCTCAAAAAAAAAACACCAGCCGTTGAATACAAATACTATCTTGCCAATATCACAGGCATGTGCAAACCACAAATTGTTCATTTGTATTGTTACCCGGACACCCGTGTCCTAAATTTTTTTGCTGAGTTTGGGACTCTGAGTGGTATTTGGCGTGTTCCCAAAAAATTGGCCAAATCAGATACACCGGAGTTGGACACTGACACCCGTGTCCATGTAACGTTCATTTGCCATGTTGGTTTCTAGACTTTTATGTTTGCAAATGAAGGGGAAAAAGATATTTGTAGAGGGCCTGGTTTATTTCCCACTCTAACAAGGGTCAACAGGTTTGACAACGGCCAGATGATCATGGTACTATACAGAAAAAGAAAAGAAAAGAAAAGATAATATTCTAGTTGAGAGATAGATATGCACTTGGAACAACACAAGGGACAATGGGGTGGGAGGGCAGAAGAAAGAGGAGGCCACAAATCTATGTATGCAAAGAACAGACCCCATCAGTCAACAACATGTTCGGGCTGCATCTCAGGTGCAATGTGCTAAAGGTTGAAAATAGTGCAAATTCCTAAAATATCATACCCAAAGTTATAAAAAAAATATGGAAAAAAACATGCGTTGCAGATCAAGACATGTTCTATATCCACACAAAATTCAGATTCAAAATCGATCCCATTACTGAGATATAACATTACCTCATCTGAAACTTATGAATATGTTATAATTTTTTTAAGAGGTCCAAGTATGTTATTTTTAAGAATTTTAACCGTTTTGAAAAACTAGGGCATTTGCACCTGAGAAGCAACCCCAACAATTCTGGCTCTGTTGCTGGATTTAACTCTATTAGAATAAGCAAGTAGAACATAAAGACTTGTTACCATGGGCTTAACATACCCAGCTGGCTACAGTTTCGGCATGTTTAGCTCTAATTAACTTCAAAGATTAACTGTCATGGGCAGTTCGGCTCGGCTGATTGGGACAGGCCCATTAGGATTAACTTAAGGATAAGATTAGATCTCTTACTTAGGCATTAAGTAATCCTCTCTATATAAGGAGAGGAGTTGTACCAATGGAAGGCAAGCATTGAGAATATCAGTCTATTAGGGTTAGCCCCTTGAGGTCCGGCTGCCGCCCTCAGCGAGGTCGGGCTGCTAGGGTTCAGGGTTATCTGGATATCTGCATGTGACAATTGGTATCAGTTAGCTTTGGTTACGTGTCCATGGATTCCTCACCGCTAGATGTGGCCTCCCTCACCACCACCGTCGCCAACATCTCCACGCTTCCCGACATCACCACGGCGGTGAAGAATGTGGCAGCGGATGGCGGCGTTAGCCAAGAAGATGATGGAGCATGAGCAGCAGATGGCCGCAGTGCAGCTACAGGCGGCAACACGTGGCTTCCTAGCAAGATTGAAGGCGCGAGCATCGTAGGTCTTGATGTCAGGTGCAGATCTTGCGAGCGTCCAGCCACGAGATGTTGCTGCACTGCCCATTCAAATCGGCGAGCCATCGACCCCCTGCTCGGAGTCGTCTCCGGCTTGGCTCACCGTGGGGTCATCTCCAGTCCACCCGCACCAATCACCGCCCGTTCACGCAACGCCACAACTAGGTTGGGATGACCAATCACTAGCTTCTCCGTCGACTCCACATCTGCTCGAGCTACGCTGCGACTTGTCTCCCTGCAGCTTTCTACCTTGGCACTGGCCACCGCAAGGTTGCCTGCGTCTGCCTTCAGGCTCTCGATGCCGAACACTGCCCTCCGGCACTAGGTCACTGGTGCGGCTGTCGCCGAGCGTGCACATCAGCTGCAGCGGCACACGATGTTGTCCGCTGCAGGCTCGCATCCATGTTGGCCGCTGAGGACATCCTCTCCGGGAGACGTCACTCCTGGCTCTCGACGCTCGATGCAAGATACTGCCCTCTGCGCGTCAATTTGCTACAGCAGGGGGCACACTTTCCGGTGTGGAGTGCGACTGACGGCGGCGGCGGCCGTCTCATCCGACCAAAGGAGCAGGGCAAGGGTTGTGGGCTGGTAAGCTGCGGAAGTGTTATGCACCTATGTTCTTCCAGATGGAGCCCCACAAGCTGCTGTCGGGATGAAATAACAGAGCAACAAAATTCAAGTTCTTGTCTGCTTCTCTTTTTAGTAAAAAAAAAGAAATAAGTAATCAAGCTGAGATGTAAAAGGTTTGATTTTAGGTAATAGGTTTGTGTTCAGTCGAGTTATTGTCACGGTGTTCATGCTGCAGCTCGAGGACGAGCTGCTGGAAAAAGGGCGGAGTAGTGTCATGGGCAGTTCGGCTGGGCTGATTGGGCCAGGCCCATTAGGGTTAAGGATAAGATTAGATTTCTTACTTAGGCATTAAGTAATCCTCTCTATGTAAGGAGATGAGTTGTACCAATGGAAGGCAAGCATTGAGAATATCAGTCTATTAGGGTTAGCCCCTTCTATCCCTGCCTTTGTGGTTCGGCTGCCGCCATCGGCGAGGTCGGGCTGCTAGGTTTAGCATACAATATTGAACTAAATGTTTAGCATTTACAAACTTCCACTAATAATCTGCATAAGCGTGTCTACTTCCCCTCGCAATTGTGCTCCAGTTTTAAGACAATGGCCTTTTTCCCTTTGGTACATTTTCCACTGCATTGGCTACTAGGTTCTTTTAGTACATTCATTTGAATTACCGGCATCATCTGGACAGTCACAAACCCAAGAATCATAGTAGGTCTTTGATGATACCATTGCACATTATTATAATCAAATTACGGTGCACATAAGGAACAAAAAAACATTTTAGCAGAGTGAACGCAAACATCAAATCATTTTAGCAGAATGATTACAATTAACAATGTAATCTTTACAAGGCAGACATCAAACTATTACCTCCAGTTTGTAACCTGAAAATGCACCTGGGAATTGCTCTGCCATGATTTCCATGGCAGCAAGAAAAGCAACAACCTAAAAAAATAAAGAAGTTATATCAAGAACAGTTCGAATGTGTTGACCACGTGATGATGATAATAAGTGTTGACCACATGATCATAATAATTGTACCTGCTTCCCCATCTGCGGGGATATCACAGCATAAATATTCGCATCCTGCACGGTTTTGTGCAGCAGTTGCCTATCTCCACCCGTTGTGCCCATTACAAATGGCAAACCCAATTTGCAATAGAGATCAGCATTGGCTGCATACCAAATAAACATCAACAGCAGGAAGAATAGCAAACATACATGAACAAAAAACATTTAAGCATTATCACACAATGGCAACAAAATATACTCATGGGCTGTGGGCATTACCACACAATAATATATAAGCTCCCTGGATCCTCATTCATTTCCAAAATTATTTAACATATAGTTACAAATTGCACTTCTCAAGGATTTTCACAATATCACAATTGGGCAGTAAATATCAGATTTAATGAAACAGTACTCTTTTTTGCTAATAGCAACATTGTTAAGCATAAGAAATTTTAGAAATGGCTACGGATAAAAGAAATTGTTCAAGAGCATATTAACCAAAGAAGATAAAGACCTATTGTCAATAGCAATCACTAATACACTCACCATTGACAGCATCAGGCACAGTGTAATCGACAACTATGAGATCTGGGTACTCCTTAACAATGGAAGGGAGAATTTTTTCACTTTCAGATGGGTCATGAATACAAATTTCTCTATCGCAGATTTCACACTTTCCATCAGGGACCTCCATGGCACTGAATGATACAGGAACTAGCTGAAGACCAGCGGATACAGCTGCTTCAGCAACAGCCTTCCCCATTTTTCCAGTACAACTATTCACCTGTACAGATAAATAGAGCTATTTTAAGTGAGATACAGTTGCGACAACACAGTAACACATATGCATCTCAAGCCATGTAGAATGTATAGCAATACAACAGGCTTTACTGAAACCCTGATCACCAGAAGTGATCTGATGAAGAATTAATCTTCAGTTTATCTGCAAACCCACGCATCTCTTGATAAACTAATGATTTCCTTTTTGAAACCTTATAATGATAAAATTTTATAATACCACACCTTAAAGGCCAGAGATTCTTGGTAAGGTACATCAATTTTTTATTCAAAAAACGGTTTCTGCATAGGTTCAACAAAATTCAGCACTGTACGTAGGAAATTAACATGAAGGATCAAAATAGAAGCCATATGGCCAACAATGGCATCGACAAACTTTTTTATGTAGCTCAGTGGGATACTAACACAACTCTGGTATCATCCATGTACCGCACTTTTCATCCAACTAATGGCTGAAACGAAATAAACTATACAATAGTAATTATCAATGTGAAAGGGCCTCTAGCCTAGTGGTTAGAGCACCTGAGTAGCATCCAATAGATCTGGGTTCGACTCCTTGTGGGAGCAAATTAAATTGGTCTGAAATAAAAAAAAAATTAAAAAAATAGGTTGGGGCTTCCCCTACTGACTAGGGTCAAAATAGTAATCACCAATAGCTAAACCATTGTGGCTAGGGACACAATAAATTTTTTTACATAAATAGCAATCAACCAAAGAGTTCGAGGTGCAACTAAGTTCCATCAAACTAAATACACATGATTAGTGTGAAGATTTGGTATCCTTCGCGACGAGACTTCTATGGGATGTTTGCATAATTGCATTAAATATAATTCAACTGACTATGTACAGTTCAAATTGATTGTATTGGCTCTGAAACATTGCCTCCCCAATGTATGGTGCTGAAATTCAGAATGCATAAGATACACCTAGCATTTAGTTCCATTTACCATCACGTCAGGTACCAAAAATCAAACTAACAACACCTCTGCCTACTCCATCAATTCACTGAAACACATGATCAGAACAAGCAGTGACTATATCATATATTGACTGAACTAGAGCAAAGC
>NC_028450.1:17371627-17423905 GCF_000263155.2 Setaria italica | reverse complement strand
CGATTTTGACTCTTCTAGAACAAAAAAACTTGATTTTGACTGTTTTAGTGACTTTTTTCGCCTTTGCTGTAAATTCTGTGTGACCGTGTGCATGAGTGTTTAGAAAAGGCAAAATATCTATTCTGCTCCCTGAACTTTGCACCGAGGGTCAACTTCATCCCTCAGGACCAATTTAATCCTTCAACTTTTATTTTTGGGGTGAAACTCGACCTTGTGTTTATATGGGGCTCCATATTAACATGAAATTAATACAAAAGGTCCTTTTTACTCTTAGTTCTTTTCTCTCTCATTTTTTGTTGTATGATCAAAATAAATATGAGGATATATATGTTTGTCAGAGGAGTATGAATACTATCACGCATGTATAACGTACTAGGGGCGGACCCAAGGACTGGCAACCTGGGCACCTGATCGGGCTCCTGGTGAGCAGTGCATTTCTGCACAATTTAGCCGGACAAAAAAGATTTGGCCAATGGCAGTTGGGCAAGACAAATGCTGATGCATGGCTGGAAGCAAGTGCAGGTGAGGCACACGTACATTTACATGCAGCGCAAGACCGGCCTTGTGTCTAATACCAGCATGATCTGTTTTATATATAACATCCTCAGCATGATCTAACGGCCTCATCGGAGGCACCTAACGTATCTGCCACATGTGTTTGTGTACAGACAATACATGATGGTGGTGAAATCACGTGATGTCCAGCATATACAAATAGCACGATATTCTCTTGAGAAAAAAAAGCATGATCTAACGAAGTTATATATATACTAAAAGAATATGAGTAAATACTTATTCGAGTACATACATTTTGTCTATCAAATTCGTATGAGTACATGAATGACTTTAAAGAGTACGAGTAGATACACTTTTTAGAAATCATATTTTGTGTTAGTTAAAAAAAACATATTGGTTGTGTGTATTAAGGGAGTATGAGCACATATATGTCTGACCATGAGCTAAGGGTAAAAGGGACTTTTTGCATTAGTCTTATGCTAATATAGAGTACCACATCAGTATAAGGACGAGTTTGATTTTTTTAAAATTGAGGGACTAAATTGACCAATCTAAAAGTTAAAGAACGAACTTGACCCTCGATATAAAATATAGGGATCAAAATAGGTATTTTGCCTAGCTACCTGAACCCCCGCACTCAAGGGCGGAGAGGCTGGTATGGCAAGGTATGGCGCTCTCGTTTTGTTTGATTTCTCCGCGGATGTCTGTTATGATTTGCCAGCCGCCCGTCCTCATGACTCCGTCCGCCATAGATATCGAAGTGAGAAAACACACAGCCATAGGACGGCACTGACAGCGAACCGGTACTTCACAATTGGGCTTCACTGTGGGCCGAGCCATCAAACATTTCACTGGCCAGCCCATCCATCCATCCTAACTGCTCTGCGGTCTCCCTGCCTCCTGCCGCGACGCACGTGACGCGGTCGACACGTTGGTCACGGGCGCAGGGGCGAGTGCGCGGCCGTCCGCCGTTCTGGTTGGCTCCTCCTGCTTATTTTTACACCCGTCACATCGAATGTTTAGATACTAATTAGGAATATTAAACGTAGACTATTTACAAAATCCATTATATAAGTGGATGCTAAACGGCAAGACAAATCTATTAAGCCTAATTAGTCCATGATTTGACAATGTGTTGCTACAGTAAACATTTGCTAATGATGGATTAAATAGGCTTAATAGATTCGTCTCGCCGTTTAGCCTCCACTTATGTAATGGGTTTTGTAAATAGTCTATGTTTAATACTCCTAATTAGTATCTAAACATTCGATGTGACACGTGCTAAAAATAAGCAAAGGGAACCAAACGCCCCCTGTGCCTGTGGTGGCGGCGTGGACGGCGGCAGCGCATCAGTGCATGCTAATCTGCCCCACCTAGATTTCTGAGTCAGCTCCGCCACTTGCCAACCACTTAAAAAGCATAGAGTTGTTAATTCTAAAACAAATCTCGAAATATGCAAGCACTCGTTTAGGTACACTAGTTGAGGACTCGACCCCGATGAACAGTCTCTCGTTCAAAAAAAATCTAACCAGTTGAGCTATTAGTAAGTTCACAATAGACTCAATCACAATATTAGCACTTGGTTAAACAATTGATTCCTCTCAACGCATTCCAGCTGTGGTTAAACAATTGATTCCTCTCGTTATTCTCCATCACACCATTTCTATACACATTTTTAGAAGAAGCAACATGAGATGAGATTCTTGAGCATAAGCACCTTATCCATGTTTTAAACATGGGATGCAAATTATATCGTGCAAAAAAATTTCTAAACAACCCATTGTCTACTATATACTCCCACATCTTCACATATAAAGGATCAAGTATTTGAAATTTATCCCCAACTATAAAAGATTGAGCATAAATTCCTAATTTCCCCAGTCTAGGCTAATAAAAAAATTCAAATATGTGAAACACGTGCTATATTTGACTTCTTCTATCTCCCTTAAATTGTCCTGAAATTTCTAAAATTCATTATATTTAGGGACTGAGAGGAAGTATTTGTCAGCTGAGCACTTAGAGGTAAGAGTAAATTGCACCCACCGTACAATAACTTGGTAGATGGGTGCACATTGGTCCAACAACTTGTAAAATATTCAATTTAGTAAAAAACTTAACAGTATGTGCTGTAAAAAGCTCAATTTAGTGTAATAACTTGAAAAATTTGTGCATTTACAGTACAAATGTTACAATGACGACGTATTAAGCAAAGTAGATAGAAAAGTAGATAGAACCAGTGCATTTTCTTCGGGTCAATAATTCTGGATCTTTGTCCATAAAAGTTGTTAATTATGATCAGCTTGTTGTTTCTCAATCTTGTATGGAACTTATTTATTCATTAGTTAAAATTTAATTAAATTCTAGAATTACACCATTGGCATTACCGAAAGATTGAAGTCAACGTTAGGTTTGTTTTACGTTTTTCTCATGTATTCAACAATTGTATAGAATCATGTATAGAATCATGTTTGTTTATGTTCTTTTGGCTCCTTTTTCCTTTCTAGACATGTACACGAGAGATTAAAAAATATTATGCCAAGCTCCTAAAATATATTGTTAACATATTATTTTTTTTTAGCTGAACAATGTATATAATCAAACATGTAGAAATAGCAAGGACGTACTTATCAATATTCAACATGAAATTAAATATTCTTAATCAAAATTAAGTAGATGTATTAAAAAAAATTAATATGAAGACATAACATCAATTTCTTAAATGCCAAATGCATTGCCATTGTGACGCGAATATCAATGGCCAAATAATGCTCAATAATTTGTCCCAACATGAATATATTTAATCAAAGTTTGGAATGCGGCTGCACTAAATTACCCAGTTATATTACACCAAATTGAGTATTTTATAAGATCAAGTTATTATACCAAATTAAGCATTTCACAAGTTATTGGAGAAATTTGCACCTACCTAACAAATTGTTTACTCTAGAATTAACCTAGTACCCCTTAAGGTTCTGAACATGCATAATTGCAATTTACACTCTTAGCCCACATACGCTCTTCATGTAGTGTCCGTTCTTAGCCCACTTATTGTAACAACCCTCGGCAAATCTTTCGAGTAAATCTTAATCCGAGTCCCCCAAATTCCTCTGTCTCAGCTCTTCCCGAGCAGGAGTGCTCCACCTCCATTCCGAAGTCCCGACCCCTGAGACCCCGACCCAACCTGTCAGTTCCTTCTGAGTTCCCCAAGGCAGTGTCCCTTCAGTCTTAAGCAGAGGAGAAACCAAGAATGACCGCTGGACGGACGGATGGACCTGCAAATCTTTTTCCCAGATCCCCCAAGGCAGACACACTCGAGCGGCCTGCATCGCTTTAGAGCTCTCCCACCGCGTGGCTCAGCTTCTTCGACGCCCGCCACTTCGCCCAGTCACCGGCCGCGACCGAATGGTTTCCCGCGCCCTTCTCCACAATCACTGCAGAAGCCCCTTTGCACCCCTTTCTGCAGTGCCTCGTCTCGCTCGCGCCCTGGCCAACCGCGCCTTGGTGCTCCGACGCTGCTATGGCAGAGCTTGCCGCCTGCTGCGTCCAAACTGCCTCGCAGCTCACGCCCATCATCACCTCGCCGGATCCCCTGCTGCAAGGCCCGATGCCTTCCGGCTTTTCCGCCGCCTCTCCACAGTCACGCCGCCCCGAATACGCTACGCGACGATTCCTTCATCGCCAACCCCGACTCCGGCCGCGACAGTTCTTTTCCGCCTTGCCAGAACTGTGCCTGGCAAACCGCTGCTTCGCGCTCGCCCGCGCAGCTGCAGCCCGCCTGTCTTGTTACCTGTGCAACCTCGCTTGCCGCGCTGTTCCCCCTGTCACACCCATCAGATCCGCCGCATGACGACGCCCACCTCCGCCAAATCTCAACCACCGGCAAAACCGCGCCTGCGCCACCTTGTCTCCAGTGCCCAATAGCCGAGGACGCTATCTCCGAAGTCCTGTTCCGCCGCCCATCGCCGCCTAGTCACCGCCATAGCAGCGCACTCCATCGTTTTCTTCCGGTCTTCGTGCTACTCCAACTCCCTCTCTCTCCGCGCAGCTATAAAAGGGAATGCCAGAATCCTACTGGAGTCCCCTTCGTCTTTGTTGCCTCGCTGCCTTATTTCCCCTGTTTCGTGCTTGAGCGCCGCCACCTAAGTTCTTGAGAAACTCTCTTTCCCGCTCAACACCCGCACCTCCCCAATCCACCCAGCCGCCTGCTCCTCCGTGCTGTGCTAGAGCTTCCTTGTTGTTCACAAGAAGCTCCGCCGCCGCCGGAGCATCGCCGGATATCGCCGCCAACAAAGCCTTAGTGCTTAAGACCTTCCGCCCACATCTACTCCTTCCCGACCCCAAAAGGCTTCACCTATAAACCGAAGGTAAGCTACCGACCCCTTACCGGTTCTCCCGACCCTAGCTGTTCGCCCGACCCCTCTTTCCGTCTCACCCGACCCTGTCTGTTAGCCGACCCCTATCTGCCTCACCCGAGGACTCGGATGTATCTTTTTCCTTGACCCGAGGGTATCTGTGTAAGATTTTAGGGACTTCTCTGTAATAGATCTGAGGACCCCAAACACAGTTATTCCTTAAGGTTTAAGGGTCAGATCATAAGTTTCTCCCAATCTAACCCTTGGTCTTGTTCTCTCTCCACTGAAGCTTGAAACCCCACACTCTTTCCATAGCTTTGCTACAAGTTTTTGGGCTAAGAATTGCAAGTGTTGCTGTTGAAATAACCGTCTAAACACTAATCCCTACATTGCATGCGTGTAGAGTTTCGTCTTGCTGACGGCGTCTACGAACTACACCCGGTGCCAGAAGACGAAGCTGTAGCTAAGCTACCAGTTCCAGAAGCCGAAGTCGCACTAGCTGAAGACCCGCTTCCCTCCCCTCCGCTTGAAGGCAAGCCCCGGAGCATGAATCCCAAAGTTTTCCCCAAACTTGCGCATGCCTTCTTTCTTGTGGTTGTGCATTTACGTATAGGAGTTGTTTGCAACCTTAGATGCATGACATAGTTCCCTGATCTGAACACTAGCTGTTGGACCGAGTAGTCGCTATGCTTAAATAGGAAAGCGGTAAAAGTCGAGTGATTTCCTATCACTCGCGAGTTATAGGAATTGATTGTTTCCCTTCTGTTACAACTATAAGGACGATGGACTGGGCAGGGTTTTGGTTAACTCTTTGGTGGTCGGCTAATCGTCCCGTCTGTCTATGGAACTTGTTAAGGCCCGACAGTGGTGGTGTTCATGATCAAGTGTTTGAAAGTACTAATCTCATACCTATTATGGGATGGGGAAGCCTAGTACCTGATTGAACTAGGGCGTGGCTTATACCCCTACTGTCCCTGGAACGAGGTTCCCATGGTGCATCATGTGGGTGCAAGTGCGGTCACAGTACGGTAGAGGCTGGGACTCTGGAGCATTGCATGCCAAGGGAAGTTTGGACCTGACACGTGCCTGGAAATTGATGGGGACGGCCGACACAGGAAGCGACCCTTGTGGTGCGCGGATGTCGTGAGGTTAGGTTCACTATGCATGGTTAAGAAACCCGAATCAATTTGTCTGCCTCTCACAGTTTGAGACTACTTGATCGCTATGCTACACTGAGTAATGAAGGAGTCTGATGATGACATGGTCTTGATGATGAGTTTATATACATAAGGTTGGATCCATGTTTGCTTAGAATAAGATGCCAACATAGACTGGTTAATGAACGAAGAATTTGAGCTAAAACTTGAAAGCAAGGATCTAACATAGTCGCTTTTGGCAAATAAACCCCACAGCCAACGAGCCTTGCACGTCTAGGCGTGGTGGAGTAGTTTTACCACCGGTCGGTTAAGTCTTGTTGAGCTTAGCAGCTCAGCCTTGTTTGTGGCTTTCTTTTCAGGTGAAGCCGCAGCTCCTGCGTTTGCTCCCGTTGGCACTTGGCCGCCCCAGCTCTCTCCAGGTTGGACGGTTGAGTGGGACCCTTCCTCGGACGGCGAGGAGACGGATCTCTGATGTCCCGATCGGCCTCATCAGGGACATCCGACTCCGGCGCTAGCTTCCGCTACTTTACCTTTCCGCTACTTTTGAATCTTGTAAAACCTTGATTTTTGTTGTGATGTCGAACTAAATGGTCAAACTTGTTTAACTCAGTGGATCTGTTGTATTCTCTAGAACCACTCACCTTCGTGTGAGTTTGCTAAACTCAGTCCTGTTAAGTGGTTTAATCGGATGAAATCCGATGGCACTTCGAATTATCTTGACTAAGGCATGAGTGTCGCGTGTCAGGCAACCGAACTGTGCTTTAATCAAGGTAGTCCGAAGTGGATCTGCCACAGCTGGTACCAGAGCTGGTTTAGCACAGAGAAAACAATAGGTTCTAAACACTTTCTTTTAAATAAAAGTTGCAAGAAAAATGTTGAAAAATCTCGTACGATCAATAAGGATGTGTTTAGTACGAGAGGCCCTAGGGGATTTTGGGGTTGTTTTTAGGTGGCTAATACTTATTGGTTATCTTGCTAACCCTCCCCAGCACTTCGCCACGTGTATCATACGTGTGCCGAGTTCCGCATCACGAGTATGCGAGGGTTGATAGGGAGTTCTATTCAAAGGACCCTATCATCGCGGTTGTTTCGCCCACGTCTATCACATGTGTGCAGGTTCCGTGTGTTAATTCATACGAAGGGTGGTGTGGTTCGATTCCAACGAGCCTATCATCACGGTTGTTCGCCCACGCCTATTAAATGTGCGCTAATTCCGCATCTCGAGTATGCGAAGGGTTATATGGTTCCATTCAAAAGGGACCTATTTCCACGGTTGTTGCGTTGTCCATGCAGCCTTAAACGCATGGGTGCCATTTCTATAGTAAACGGTAATGCTTAGGGACGCTTTCGTGGGTGCTGGCACGAAAGGTTCATGTGGTTGTGTTTTCTGCAGGTACACTAACTGCGCTCGCTAGGAGACGCTACTAGAAACTGACTAGATATTATAGGGAGAGACGTACTGGTTGCCTTGCCATCGGCACTGACTGCGTAAGGCCAAGGTTTTGGCAGTTGTTTGGGTTGAGAGGGCGAAGTAGGTCGTGCATGCGACATGAGCTAAAATCTGTGAACCCACCTCTCTAAGCAACCTTGCCTTGGCTAAAGCCCTTCTTCGATTTTAAGGATTTCTAGCTTCCTTCCAGCTTGTGCTTGGTCAAATCCGAGTACTTTTTCTGTCCGACCTGTTCTTCTTAGAGTTTCTATCTCACGTCGGTTCGATTTTGGTTCCAGATGGCTGCTCCAGGACACGTGCTGTATGGCGCTGACGGCATTTCCCATTCGGCGTGCTTACACTTTGAGGGCTTTCCTGCTATTCTGTGGGACACCTTAAGATGGTTCGGGTATCAGTCCCCGCCTTTGTACGTGGGACGGATGTACCAGGAGCACGGGGTACAGAGGTGCAACGTGCAGGTGGTGGTACCTCCACCCCCTGTGCAGCCCGAGTGGCCCCAGCTCGGAGTCTCGACTTGCAGGCACAATCTGGAGGATACGTGGGAATCAGCTGCTCTGCAGATCCTCACCCAATTCTGTTAACTACACCCGTTGGAGGTCACCTTGGACCCAATCGGCTTGTTCCCCTCTAGGGATCGGCTAGACCCGGCGTGGCTGGATCGTGTCAACAACATGGAAGTGTTGGCAGCCTCCCATTCGATGGTTACCATCTCCACCACCACCAGATGCATGTCAGCCTTGTATCGGTTGATTGAGCTCCAGGGCCGAGCAATGGCTGTCTTGGCTCGGATAGCCAGAGATACCCAAGGGCTCTTCAACGTCGCCAAGAGAGACTTGGCGGGACAGACATATCAACTCATCCAGAGAGGCATCCAGATCCATGACATGCAAGACCGAATCTCTGAACTCGAGGGAGAAGTGACGGATCTTGTGGATGGCATGATCGATCTTTCCGAAGAGAAAATGGAGGTCGAGATGGAGCTAGCAGTTGCTAATGCTCATCTGGACGAGCACCACGTGAAACTTGATGCTATACACGCCCTTGAGATGCAGCTGGATGAACAAGAAGATCCCGAGGAAGTAATGGGAGCGGCCAACATGGACATTGAGGATGGCAACGCCCCTTCCCCGACTCACAGTGTACCCTCATAGATTGAGAGCTGTAGGGAGCTAATCTTTTGTTGTACTCCTCGGCAACCTAAGTTTTGGATAGTGATGTAATAGGTTAGCCTTGAGTTGAGTATTCCTCCTGTGCTTTGGGGAAACACAATGAAATGCTCTTAGTGAAATCAGATCTTGACTTGACTTTTGACCCTTTTTGCGACACGCCTTCGAAGCCAAGTTGTGGGAGTTTTTGCTGTAACTACACACCCCTTTCGGTGGGTCTGTTCAAAGTTTGGCCGACCCCGAGTCGCAAGGTCGGATGCGCTCGACTCCTCGAGGCAGCCCTCCGCCTCGCCTGACCCCGTGTGGAACAGTTTGCTTCACCGACCACTGGTTTCACCATCTCGCTTAGCCCGACCCCTTGGCCTAAGATCGGATATGATGGAACTCCTGGAACATGGTTATGGTTCACCCGAAGTGTGTGCAGAACTAAGATAGTTGCTAATTAAAGATGACAAGAGAAAGTGTGTATCTCTTTAGTAAAGACATGTTGTTGTGTTGCCTTGATGGCAAGGGTTGCATTCGAGGATTTAACTTATACGTTCCCACCTAATTGGAATACTTGTGAGGATATGAAATTAATGGAACGTTGACTCTTGCAGATGGCGTATCGCACCCGATCTGGCTCGGTGCCCAGTGGTAGCGAGCAGAGGCAGGATCTACCTCCACCTCCGCCCCCACCTTCGCTGGAAGCCCTCCTAGCGGCTCAAACTGAGCTGCTAAGGCACATTGTACATGGACAACAACAACAGCCCCATGGGGGAAGAGCCCATCAACCACTCCAAATTGCTCGTTACGAGGACTTCTTGAGCACGCAACCCCCTCTGTTCCAGAAGACACAAGACCCGCTCGACGCTGACGCCTGGATTCGTGCTATCGAATCCAAATTCTCCCTCCTCACCGCCTATTTCCCGGAGGAGAACAAGGCTCGGTTCACCGCGCAGCAACTGCGTGGTTCTACCCTCCTTTGGTGGGATCACTACCATGCCATGCAGCCGGACGACCACGTCGACAACTGGGAAGAGTTTAAGACGGCGTTCAGGAGCCATCATATCCCTGAAGGTCTCCTGGAACGCAAGCTCAACGAATTTCTGGCCCTTACCCAGGGAAATCGAGATGTCCTGTACTATGCGTAGGCCTTCAATGATCTGTGCCGGTACGCTGGATACCATGCGGACACAGATGAGAAGAAGCGGGACATGTTCCACAGAGGGCTAAGCTTGGAGCTCAGGGAAAGGTTAAACCCAATAAGGGTGAATACGTACAACGAGTTGGTCAACTTGGCCATCTCACAAGAGGACTGCATGAAGGCTCTGGCAGCCGAGAGGAAGAGGAAGGATCCACTGCCAACACCCAGCCCACCTCCACAATGTTTCAGAATGGTTCCACCACAGGCACCCAGCCGACCCCAGCAGCCGGGAAGATGGGTTGCCCAACCCCCGCCTTCGGTAGCACTTTGTTTCCAGGGTTATCAACCTCAGGCACCACGGCCGACCCTACCGTCACCACCGCGCCTAGCAAATGGTAACCGCTGCTTTACCTGTGGCGATATGGGGCATTTTGCCAAGGACTGCCCCAGGAATCAGAATCAGCGCCCGGGGCAGAGCAATGCGATGCTCAATAAAGGGAAGAGGCTCAAGATGCAAGTTCGCCACGGTCGGCTGAACTTCACCATTGCAGCAGAGCTTCCTGAAGGTGCACCGATAATGACGGGTACCTTTCTTATTCACAGTCTTCCAGCTTTAGTTTTGTTTGACTCAGGAGCCTCACATAGTTTTATTGGAAGAAAGACTAGTGACAAACATGGGCTAAAGGAATGCCAAACAAGAGGATCTTTTAGGAAATCCACCCCGGGTGGGGTAATCACATCTGATAGGATGAGTGTCAATGTGCCTATCCAGCTAGGCCTAAACCTTTTTAAGGAGAATCTTGTTATTCTCGATCTGGAGGGAATCGATGTCATCCTAGGAATGGATTAGATGACTAGGCACCAGGTTGTGTTAGATATCCCAGCCCGAGCTATCCACGTCAACTCACCCCACCAAAGCCCCTTTGTTGTCCTTTTGCCTCACCAAGAAGATGTAACTTCTTGTGCGTATCCCGCAATGGAAACCCGACTGAAGGACATCCCTGTAGTCTGTAAGTACCCCGACGTGTTTCCCAATGTTTTGCCGGGCATGCCTCCCGATAGAGATGTGGAGTTTTCCATAGAGTTGATTCCCGGCACCGCCCCTATCTCCAAAAGACCTTATCGGATGCCACCCACTGAGCTGGCCGAGTTAAAGGACCAGCTGAAGGATCTGTTGGAAAAAAGCTTTATCCGACCTAGCACTTCACCTTGGGGTTGCCCAGCCCTATTTGTGAAGAAGAAGGATGTGAGTCTACGCATGTGTGTGGACTACCGACCCCTCAATGCGGTGACTATCAAGAACAAGTATCCCCTTCCCCGCATTGATGACCTGTTTGATCAGTTAGCTGGAGCAAGAGTATTCTCCAAGATTGATCTTCATTCTGGTTATCACCAAATCAAGATCAAACCCTGTGACATTCCCAAGACTGCCTTCTCCACAAGATATGGACTCTATGAGTACCTGATTATGTCTTTTGGACTCACCAATGCCCCCGCTTACTTCATGTATCTCATGAACTCGGTGTTCATGCCCGAGTTGGACAAGTTTGTGGTGGTGTTCATTGATGATATCCTAGTGTACTCGAAGAACGAAGAAGAACATGCCGATCATCTTCACATGGTTCTTCAACGGTTGAAGGATCATCAGCTTTATGCTAAGTTCTCAAAGTGTGAGTTTTGGCTAGATAGTGTCAAGTTCTTGGGACACACTATCTCTCGGAATGGCATAGCCGTTGACCCAAGCAAGGTACAGGAGGTCATGGATTGGAAGCCTCCCACTTCAGTTCACCAGATCCGAAGTTTTCTTGGACTGGCAGGCTACTATCGGTGCTTCATTCCAGATTTCTTCAAGATAGCTAAGCCAATGACTGAGCTGCTGAGGAAAGAGGTCAAATTTGTGTGGAACGACAAGTGTGAAGAAGCCTTCCACACCTTGAAACACTTGCTGACCTCAGCCCCGGTTTTGGCTCAACCTAACCCTTCTAGTCCGCTTAACGTGTACTGTGATGCCTCTGGCACTGGACTTGGGTGTGTTCTTATGCAAGACAACAGAGTCATTGCCTATGCCTCACGGGCGTTACGACCTCATGAGCTAAACTACCCGACCCACGATCTTGAGTTGGCAGCAGTGATACATGCCTTAAAAATATGGAGACACTATTTGATAGGCACCCACTGCAACATCTACACTGATCACAAGAGCCTCAAATACATCTTCACTCAAGCCGACCTCAATATGCGACAAAGAAGATGGTTAGAGCTGATTAAGGATTATGATTTGGAAGTGCACTATCACCCTGGCAGGGCCAACGTAGTAGCAGATGCTCTTAGCTGCAAGACCCATTGCAATTGCTTGTCAGCAACCAACTTCACAGAAACTCTATGCCATGAGGTGGGAAAACTTAATTTGGAAATTGTTTCCCATGGAACCCTCGGACACGTCTCCCTTGAGTCTACTTTGGAGGACCAAATTGGGACGGTATAGTTAGAGGATGAGGGAGTAAGGCGGATCAAAAGGAAGATTTCCTTGAAAGATGAAGGGCATAAGCAATTCCGACAGGACGAGAATGGGAGAGTGTATTATGGAAATCGACTGGTTGTACCATCTGACCCCAATCTGAGAAAGCAAATCCTAGATGAAGCCTATCTCTCCAAGTTCTCAATTCACCCCGACAGCAATAAGATGTATCATGATCTCCGTCAAATCTTCTGGTGGAGTGGAATGAAACCAGAGATTGCACGGTTTGTTTTAGAATGCGACACCTGTCAACGTGTCAAGGCCAGTCATTTAAGGGTAGCAGGTACCCTGCAGCCCCTACCCATTCCCTCTTGGAAATGGGAAGACATCAGCATGGACTTCATTGTTGGACTGCCCCTTACATCTCAGCGGCATGATTCCATTTGGGTGATCGTGGATCGTCTTACCAAGACTGCCCACTTTCTTCCGGTTCACACCACCTACACGGCCAAGAAATATGCGGAGTTGTATCTTGACCGCATTGTTTCCCTGCACGGTGTGCCTAGGACGATCATATCTGATCGAGGAGCTCAGTTTGTAGCGCGTTTTTGGGAATAGCTGCACGCATCAATGGGCACCAAGCTCATTCGTAGCTCGACCTATCACCCTCAAACCGATGGTCAAACCGAAAGGGTAAATCAGATCCTTGAAGATATGTTGAGAGCTTGTGTCATCCATTATGACAAAAATTGGGATAAGTGCTTACCATTGGCAGAGTTCTCCTATAACAATAGCTACCAGACTAGCTTGAAAATGGCACCATTTGAAGCCCTATATGGTCAGAAATGTCGGACGCCGTTGAATTGGTCGCAAGTTGGCGAAAGACAGACCTATGGCCCTGACTTAATAGTAGAAGCAGAAGAACAAGTAAAGATAATTCAAGCAAATCTCAAAGCCGTCCAGTCTCGACAGAAGAGTTACTCCGACCGGAGAAGAAGACCCCTGCGATTTGATATTGGTGATCATGTGTATCTTCGAGTCTCCCCAACCAAAGGAGTGCAACGGTTTGGAGTAAAAGGGAAATTGGCTCCCCGTTACATTGGCCCTTATGAGATTGTGGAAATTTGCGGACCCATTGCTTACCGGATCCAACTCCCAGAACAGCTTTCGGCCATACATGATGTTTTCCATATCTCCCAACTGAAGAAAATGTGTCCATGTCCCAGCCGAGATCTTAGAGCAAGGGCAACTTCAAATTGAACCCGGCCTGACCTATGCTGAGTACCCGGCCAAAATTCTTGATCACAAGGAGAGACGCACCCGACGACAAGTGGTGAAAATGTACAAAATCCTATGGAATAACCATACAGAGGATGAAGCAACATGGGAAATAGAAGAATATCTGAACAAGCTATTCCAAGGTTTTTGTTCCCAGCCAAGGAGGTAAGGACTGCACACCCCCATTGGTCGCTCTTACACCCGAATCTCGGGATGAGATTCTTTTTAAGGGGGGTAGGCTGTAACGACCCTGGGCAAATCTTTCGAGTAAATCTTAATCCGAGTCCCCCAAATTCCTCTGTCTCAGCTCTTCCCAAGCAGGAGTGCTCCACCTCCGTTCCTAAGTCCCGACCCCTGAGACCCCGACCCACCCCAACGATTCCTTCTGAGTTCCCCAAGGCAGTGTCCCTTCAGTCTTAAGCAGAGGAGAAACCGAGAATGACCAGTGGACGGACAGGTGGACCCGCAAATCTTTTTCCCAGATCCCCCGAGGCAGACGCACTCGAGCGGCCTGCATCGCTTCAGAGCTCTCCCACCGCGTGGCTCAGCTTCTCCGACGCCCGCCGCTTCGCCCAGTCACCGGTTGCGACCGAATGGTTTCCCGCGCCCTTCTCCCCAATCGCCGCAGATGCCCCTCTGCACCCCTGTCTGCAGCGCCTCGTCTCGCTCGCGCCCTGGCCAACCGTGCCTTGGTGCTCCGACGCCGCTATGGCAGAGCTTGCCGCCTGTTGCGTCCAAACTGCCTCGCAGCTCGCGCCCATCATCACCTCGCCGGATCCCCTGCTGCAAGGCCCGATGCCTTCCGGCTTTTCTGCCGCCTCTCCATAGTCGCACCGCCCCGAATGCGCTACGCGACGATTCTTTCATCTCCAACCCCGACTCCGGCTGTAACAGTTCTTTTCCGCCTTGCCAGAACTGTGCCCGGCAAAGTGCTGCTTCGCGCTCGCCCGCACAGTCGCAGCCCGCCTGTCTTGTTACCTGTGCAACCTCGCTTGCCGCGCCGTCCCCCCTGTCACACCCATCAGATCCGCCGCACGACGATGCCCACCTCCGCCAAATCTCAACCACCGGCAAAACCGCGCCTGCGCCGCCTTGTCTCCAGTGCCCAATAGCCGAGGACGCTATCTCCGAAGTCCTGTTCCGCCGCCCATCGCCGCCCAGTCGCCACCATAGTAACGCACTCCATCCTTTTCTTCCGGTCTTCGTGCTACTCCAACTCCCTCTCTCTCCGCGCAGCTATAAAAGGGAATGCCAGAATCCTACTGGAGTCCCCTTCATCTTTGTTGCCTCGCTGCCTTGTTTCCCCTGTTTCGTGCTTGAGCTCCGCCACCTAAGTTCTTGACAAACTCTCTTTCCCGCTCAACACCCGCACCTCCCCAATCCACCCAGCCGCCTGCTTCTCCGTGCTGTGCTAGAGCTTCCTTGTTGTTCACAAGAAGCTCCGCCGCCGCCGGAGCACCGCCGGATATCGCCGCCAACAAAGCCTTAGTGCTTAAGACCTTCCGCCCACATCTACTCCTTCCCGACCCCAAAAGGCTTCACCTATAAACCGAAGGTAAGCTACCGTCCCCTTACCGGTTCGCCCGACCCTAGCTGTTCGCCCGACCCCTCTTTCCATCTCACCCGACCCTGTCTGTTAGCCGACCCCTATCTGCCTCACCCGAGGACTCGGATGTATCTTTTTCCTTGACCCGAGGGTATCTGTGTAAGATTTCGGGGACTTCTCTGTAATAGATCTGAGGACCCCAAACACAGTTATTCCTTAAGGTTAAAGGGTCAGATCATAAGTTTCGCCCAATCTAACCCTTGGTCTTGTTCTCTCTCCACTGAAGCTTGAAACCCCACACTCTTTCCATAGCTTTGCTACAAGTTTTTGGGCTAAGACTTGCAAGTGTTGCTGTTGAAATAACCATCTAAACACTAATCCCTACATTGCATGCGTGTAGAGTTTTGTCTTGCTGACGGCGTCTACGAACTACACCCGGTGCCAGAAGACGAAGCTGTAGCTGAGCTACCAGTTCCAGAAGCCGAAGTCGCACCAGCTGAAGACCCGCTTCCCTCCCCTCCGCTTGAAGGCAAGCCCCGGAGCATGAATCCCAAAGTTTTCCCCAAACTTGTGCATGCCTTCTTTCTTGTGGTTGTGCATTTACATATAGGAGTTGTTTGCAACCTTAGATGCATGACATAGTTCCCTGATCTGAACACTAGCTGTTGGACCGAGTAGTCGCTATGCTTAAATAGGAAAGCGGTAAAAGTCGAGTGATTTCCTGTCACTCGCGAGTTATAGGAATTGATTGTTTCCCTTCTGTTACAACTATAAGGACGATGGACTGGGCAGGGTTTTGGTTAACTCTTTGGTGGTCGGCTGATCGTCCCGTCTGTCTATGGAACTTGTTAAGGCCCGATAGTGGTGGTGTTCGTGATCAAGTATTTGAAAGTACTAATATCATACCTATTATGGGATGGGGAAGCCTAGTACCTGATTGAACTAGGGCGTGGCTTATACCCCTACTGTCCCTGGAATGAGGTTCCCATGGTGCATCATGTGGGTGCAAGTGCGGTCACAGTACGGTAGAGGCCGGGACTGTGGAGCATTGCATACCAAGGGAAGTTTTGACCTGACACGTGCCCGGGAATTGATGGGGACGGCCGACACAGGAAGCGACCCTTGTGGTGCGCGGATGTCGTGAGGTTAGGTTCAGTATGCATGGTTAAGAAACCCGAATCGATTTGTCTGCCTCTCACAGTTTGAGACTGCTTGATCGCTATGCTACACTAAGTAATGAAGGAGTCTGATGATGACATGGTCTTGATGATGAGTTTATATACATAAGGTTGGATCCATGTTTGCTTAGAATAAGATGCCAATGTAGACTGGTTAATGAACGAAGAATTTGAGCCTAAACTTGAAAGCAAGGATCTAACATAGTCGCTTTTGGCAAATAAACCCCACAGCCAACGAGCCTTGCACGTCTAGGCGTGGTGGAGTAGTTTTACCACCGGTCGGTTAAGTCTTGTTGAGCTTAGCAGCTCAGCCTTGTTTGTGGCTTTCTTTTCAGGTGAAGCCGCAGCTCCTGAGTTTGCTCCCGTTGGCACTTGGCCGTCCTAGCTCCCTCCGGGTTGGACGGTTTAGTGGGACCTTCCTCGAACGGCGAGGAGAGGGATCTCTGATGTCTTGATCGGCCTCATCAGGGACATCCGACCCTGGCGCTAGCTTCCGATACTTTACCTTTTCGCTGCTTTTGAATCCTGTAAAACCCTGATTTTTGTTGTGATGTCGAACTAAATGGTCAAAGTTATTTAACTCAGTGGATCTGTTGTATTCTCTGGAACCACTCACCTTCGTGTGAGTTTGCTAAACTCGGTCCTGTTAAGTGGTTTAATCGGATGAAATCCGACGGCACTTTGAATTATGTTGACTAAGGCATGAGTGTCGCATGTCAGGCAACCGAACTGTGCTTTAATCAAGGTAATCCGAAGTGGATCTGCCACACTTATACACTCAACCGAACTGTACATGATTAACCACGGTTATACTCTACTATAAATCTATAATATTGTGCAATCTTTGATGAATGGCTTTTCTTCAAAACATATTATTGAAAAGTCAGTCATCAGAGAACATGTGCATATGCACCTTATATTTATGAGCACATATAAGAGTATGTGGGGCATATTTTGACATTGACAAAGTCCACACAGACATCCCTACAATCAATTGCATGTCATCTTCCATTTAAAGAATAATTAACCATAATTGCAAGCCCCATAAGTCAAGTAATCGAACCTAAATGAGCAGGTCCCACTAATAAACAACTAACACCAGATGATATTTTGAGTTCACCGACAATGATAGCCTTTGACCTTGTACCTATACAGTTCAATTGATTTAATATATTTTTCAAGAAAAAAACTTAATAGGTCTAATATATTTTCAAGAAAAATCTTTGCAAGTGCACTTCATGGTCCTAAATTTATCATATTCCTTGTCTTGATTCTTGAGTGATTCTTACCCAAATGGTATACACTACTGGAATAGTACACTTGCCTAGGGTTGAAATCCTAGGGAAATGTCCTATAAACGGTAGGGAACATGTTTCCCTAGGGGTTTTGGTAGGGAAATGTTCCTAGGGAAATTTTAGATGGGAAATAGGAAATGCCCTAGGTTTTTTTTCTAGAGAAATTGTTTGAAGTAGAATTCACATTGAAATAGAATGCTGCTTCAGATTTGAATTCAGATTCTGAATTCACTACTGCAGGAAAAAGAATTCTTTCAACAAACATCATTTTGATCACTACTGCACTACTACCATAAAATTACATAGACATGTAAAAAAACAGTTAGCGCCACATGGGCATACTAAAAGTTACCAAATTGTTTGCTCAGTTGGTGTTACAATGCATCTAAACAATCATCCCAAGACATGCATGAGTTCAACATCATAGTGCATCAAATAAACAAGCCAGGCTATGCATGACCAAAAGTGTGGAAAGTACGTCCACTTGAGGAGGAGAGTAATTGCCACCACCACTTGCAGTTCCATTTGCCAAGCCATGATCATTGTTGCCAGTACTTGTAGTTCCATTCAGAAGGCCACCATCGTTGTCGCCACCACCTGTAATTGCACAGGCACCAAATCCTCCATAAGCAATCCTACTCAATATTCTGCTGGGGTTTCCTCTCGCATTGATGATCCGAGCGTACCAGCCTACACAAATAAATGCTGTGCTTAGTAAATCCTTAGTATTTGCAAAATAACAAACAATGTTTAGAGAAATTTGTAAACACTTACATATTTCTGCAACCATCATGCTTATACAATAGTATTAGCCTAAATGCTAAACAAATGACTAGTCAAAAATGCTGGAGTATTAAGTAGTACTATCTCAAGTTAACTAAACTTGACGTTTAAACAAAAAAACAAGCTATTTCCATAAGGTGAAACATCAAGTAAACACGACATGAGGGAGTATCTGTAGGAATTTACATTGCTTAAACTCAACTTAAACAGGATCTTTACACCTCTAACATGAACACAATTAAGTAATGGAGTTGAGTAATCAACCGGCAGTGATGGCGTGTGAGGATCCGGCCATCTTAGTTGGTGTAGGGGCCGGTGAAGGGGTCGCCAGTGTCGGTGTAGATTGTAGGTGGACGCATCGTCCTTCTGACCTCCACCTCGTTTGTCTAGGGATGGCAAGCTCGAGACGGCGGTAGCCTTCAGATGGCTCTAGTGCCGCCGGGACCAGTTTGGTAGTGTTGGGGGCTAGTGTCGTACATACATCTATGGGCCACCAGAAGGTTTGGACAGTCATAAATAGAGGGCTAAACACTGAGACGTATCTAACATGCAGGCTATGGCGCACGACAACGTAGTCTACGTGGCAAGATAGGAACTAGTTGAGGATTAGGAAAAGTACTTGTAGCAATTAGAATAGAACTCGCCTAGTTGAATCCGACTAGTATTCTTGTAAATCAACTGACCTGTAACCCTGTAACCCTGCCCCAATATAAGATGAGGCAGGGACCCCCTCCAAAGCAATTCAATCCAACCAACACACAGGATGTAGGGTACTACGCAATCTAGCAGCCCGAACCTGTCTAAATTGTGTGTCTATGTTTACCTTCGAGTTCCTGATCTCGGCGAGTCCCATGAACTCAATGACCCAAGTCATCATCAAGCCAAATGTCGTGTTCGAAGTGGGCACGACGTTCATCCTCGGCTCCTGAGTTTGCGTCACAAAAGGCACTGGAAACTTCCACCGCCACATTGCATCGGCGTCAGAGAAGAAGCAACAAGCCATCAAGCTCCAACATCAAGCTCTGAAGGATCCCGTCGATAAATTCAACAAATTTTCAATTTCTGACTTAGTCACAGGCTGGGGGACGAATCCGAGTACAACTCGACTTCTCCCTCTAGACGGATTGACTTTCACGAGCCGACGCATAAGCCATCGTGCGAGTTGGACTACTACTCGAGTCGATTCTCGTTCGGACTCCGCAACGCGACCACTGCTTATCAAGCGGTCTTATCCAGATCACAATCCAAAATGGATACAATCAAGGACCTCAACTACTACTCGGACCCGTACGAGGAGACCCCTTTATCAGGTCCACAGCAGGGCCTGGTAATCACATCACTCCACAAGGCAGATTCATCTACTGGCCTAACATGAATCCACCTACTCTTGCTAAGGACGACGATTCATGCCTTATCGCCTACCTCGACACCCTCCCATACCCGGAAGGAGCTCCTCTATCGCCCATCTACGAAGAAGGCAGCTCCACGGAGATCATCAGTTCAAGCTCGGGAAGCTACTCTCCGGAATGAGAGCTCTTCGTTCTTATCGCTGGACAAGAGGGTGAAGAAGAAGAGCAACCGGACAGAAATCCGCGGCATGAATGTCACCCGGATGATGTCTTACAGGATGAGATCACCGCAACATTGCCGAAGAGGATACTGAAGCTCAAAGAACTCAACGGTGAGCAAGAAACGCTGCAAGAGCAGAGCGCTACCACCGCATTGTAGCAAGCCTGCCAACCATGAATCTGGACAATGCATTTGAAGCAGTTCAATCATGTCAACATTGTACTCCCCTTGTCACCATCGCGTCCATTGATCTCATTACCCGCGCAATGCCACAGGATAAGTACACTAGATAATTGGCTAAACTAGCAGAGCGTGCGTACGAACAACTTGATCAATAGAACCCGATACATTCAGTTCAACGCTCCCCATCCTAGTCTAGTCAACATGGCAGTAGCCATAGACGCACTCCATCCAGACCAAGTCAAATTGGAGGTGTGAGACCAAGCTAAGCTGGAGCAGAGGGTAGTCGGTACTGACCCTCGGGAGGCCGTGGCCACCGTGGGCCTAACCCAAAGCTTGAACACCCAGTAGAAGATCTTCGCAACAAGATCAATGCCAGTTACAATGCCCGTACCATCATTGACGAACGGTTCTACGAGCGTGAGCAAGAAGTCGAACACCCAGGGGATGATTCCAATAGGTTCCCCGCCTTTTCCAGGCGGGTGAGGAGGATAATTCTACCCAAAAAATTAAAACCCCCGGGTATCACCAAGTACGATGACAAGCAGGACCCAGTCCAATGGCTCTGGTGCTACTCGCTGTCAATGCAAAAAAGCTGGGGGAAACAACGACACCAAAGTCATCTACTTCCCCATCTGCATGGAGGCGGCACCACTCACATGGCTCAAATCATTGGATAAGAACTCCATTGACACATGGAAGGACCTCAAGGTGGCGTTGACCAACAACTACACAGGGGCAATGCAGCATCCTGGCAACAGGATCGACTTGTCTCAAGTTAAACAGCAAGAAGGCGAGACCCTGTGGAGTTATTTACGTCGCTTCTTTGACAAGAAAGCCACAATTGTGGACACCATGGAGCGCGACATTATAGATTGCTTCTAGAATGGCCTCTATGACCGCCGGATGTTCCAGGACTTCAGGAGAAGACGCCCCGCTGATGTCAAGTCTCTCAAGATCATGGTACAGGCGTAGGCAGATGAAGAAGATAGGGAGATCGAGAGGTTTGAGTCCAATCGCAACAAGGGCCAGCACAATAATAATCAGAACAATAGCCAACGCAATGACAAGAACAACAACGATCGCCCCAACAATGACAACTGAAATAACTACTTGGGAGGTCAAAACCGCAAGCGAAAGCCAGACAATACTGTCGCGGCAATGTCACAGTCATCAAAGAAAGGTGGCTGCAGGAATCAAGACAGGACCCGATTCAGTGAGCTCCTAAAGAAGCGGTGCTCATGCCATCCATACCACAAACACTCTGCGATAGATTGTTTCAGTCTACGCAGAGTCATGAATGACCTGTCGAACCATCCGGTGTTAAAGACAAGGGCAATACCAAGGAAGACGAAGATGATGGTGACAATGGAAAATTCTAGAACCCATACAACACCATCAACTTCATCTTTGGTGGCACACCGGGTACTGCTACTAAGCGGTCCTAGAAGCTCGCCCTTCGAGAGATCATGTCCATTGAACCTGCAATACCAACGTTCCTCAAATGGTCCGAGGTGCCAATTACTTTCTCTAGGAAGAACCAATGGACTAGTTTCTCAGACCCAGGACGGTATCCTCTTTTCCTGGACCTAGTTGTCGCTGGCTCCAGACTCACTAAAGTACTCATTGACGATGGTAGCGGTCTCAATGTACTATTCACCAAGACACTTAAGAAGATGGGCCTCGACATCACTGATATGCTCACCCCAAATGAACACTCCCTTCTATGGGATTCTCCCAAGCAACATGGCTGTACCCCTCGGACAGGTGGTTTTGCTAGTTACCTTTGGGACCAAAGAGCACCACTGGATAGAATACATCTGGTTCGAGGTAGCGGACTTTACAACATCGTACCACGCTATCCTCGGAAGGACAGCATTGGCCAAATTCATGGCCATCCTACACTACGTGTACTTAGTACTCAAGATGCTGGGACCCAAGTGAGTACTCTCCCTGCGCGGAGACTTGAAGAGATCATACGACTGCGACACAGAAACTGTTGAGCTAGCAGCAACTACTCAAGTACCAAATTCAATGATGCAAGTGTTTGCCGCATCCAAGAAACTATCCCGATCGGAACTTGAGATCCTAGAAAAAAAGTCGGGGGCAACCAAGGTCAAGCCAGCAAGTGAAGTAGATGTCAATGCCATTGACCTTGAGACTAGTGATAGCTCCAAGACAGCCCTGATTGGTGCAAGGCTGGATTCTAAATAGGAAAGCGCGCTCGTCAGCTTCCTCCAAGCCAACCGCGACATCTTCACGTGGAAGCCAGTGGATATGCTAGGGGTGCTCAGGGAGTTGATCGAGCACTCGCTAAATGTAGACCCAAAAGCTACACCAAAAACACAACACTTACGACGATTCACCCAAGACATAAGGGAAGCAATCAAAAAAGAGTTGGCCAAACTACTCATGGCGGACTTCATAAAAGAAGTCTGTCATCCAGAGTGGCTTGCTAATCCCATCCTGGTGCGAAAGAAAAATAACAACGAGTGGAGGATGTGCGTCGACTACACGGACCTCAACAAACACTGTCCAAAGGATCCCTTCAGGCTCCATAGGATTGATCAAGTCATCAACTTCATTACTGGATGTGCACTACTCTGTTTCCTTGATCGCTAGTCGGGGTATCACTAGATAGCTCTCAAGGAAGAAGACCAAATCAAGACTGCGTTCATCACCCCATACGGAGCTTTCTGCTACACAACAATGTCCTTCGAGTTGAAGAATGTAGGTGCTCCCTATCAACGGGCAATCTAGGAGCGCTTCAAGAAATAGCTACACCGCAATGTAGAGGCATACGTGGACGACGTGGTTGTAAAGACCAGAAATCCTGATGACCTGATTGCGGATTTGGAAGAAACTTTCACAAGCTTGCGAGCTTTCCGGTGGAAATTCAATCCAACAAAATGGGTCTTTGGCGTACCCTTCGAGAAACTACTCAGTTTCATCATTTGTCACCAAGGAATTGAAGTTAATCCTGAGAAGGTCTCTGCCATGACTGACATGCATGCCCCATGATGCATCAAGGACATCGAGAAGCTAACTAGTTGCACGGCAACCCTCAACAGATTCATCTCAAGGCTTGGAGAAAGGGGCCTACCTTTCTTTAAACTACTCAAGCGGCAAGACAAATTTTAGTGGACCGAGGAGGTAGATCAAGCCCTGCAACAATTAAAGGACTTCCTCTCAAAGCCACCGGTCCTCACGGCGCCAAACCCCAACGAAGACTTGCTGCTCTACATTGCTGTGACTACTAATGTCGTTAGCACGGCGATCGTGGTTGAAAGCCCAGATTCAAACCATGTATACAAAGTATAGAGGCCCATCTACTTTGTCAGCGAGGTGTTGTCGAATTCCAAGGCTAGATACCCGCCGGTCCAAAAATCGCTATACGCAATTCTACTCACCTCGCAGAAGCTGCATCACTACTTGCAAGAGCACAACATCTACTTCATCACAGATTTCCCCTTGGGAGAAATTCTCCACAATCAGGATGCAACAGGGAGAATATCTAAATGGATAGTAGAACTTGGAGCATTGTCCCTGGAATTCAAGTTGAGGACTGCGATCAAGTCCCAGGCACTAGTCAATTTCATGGTAGAATGACAAGAAAATCAACTACCAATGCTAGCAGAGCGTCCAGAGCATTGGGTTATGTATTTTGATAGATAATTCAAGCCCGAGGGCGCCGACACAGGAGTACTCTTGATATCCCCCAAAGGCGAACAACTTAAATACGTCTTGCAAATCTTCTGGGAAGTATCCAACAACGAAGCTAAATACGAAACGCTTCTGCACGGGCACCGCCTAGCAGTCTCGCTGGGAATCAAGCGATTGTTGGTCTACGATGACTCACTAGTGGTAATCAATCAAGTAACCGACGAGTGGGATTGCCACAAGGAGAACATGGATGCGTACTACCTGGAAGTACGCATGCTAGAGAACAAGTTCTCTAGTCTAGAGTTCCACCACGTAGCTCACGACAATAACATTGCCGCGGATGTCCTATCTAAGCTTGGATCTACTCGTGCTCAAGTTCCAATAGGGGTTTTCGTCCATGAGCTACACAAGCCATGCATAATGGAGCCGGCACCATCAACAACCACCGATTGAGGTCATAACGCACCAGATTGGGAGGTTATAATGATCGACGTAGACTGAAGAAATTATTTCATCGACTACATCAAATAGCACAAGTTGCCTCTAGAAAAAACAAAAGCAGAGGAGGTCTCACGGTGTGGCAAGAATTATGTTCTAGTTGAAGACAAGATTTATAAAAGAGGCGCATCATTAGGAGTACTCATGAAGTGCATCTCACAACAAGATGGCAAGGACATACTGGAGGAAATTCACAAAGGCATCTACGGCAACCACGCATCCTCACGAACGATCGTGGGCAAAGCTTTCAGAGCAGGATTCTACTAGCCTACAGCTCTAGCTGACGTTGAAGAACTAGTTCATCGATGCCAAGGATGTCAATTCTTTCCCAAACAACAACACGTCCCTAGCTACATGCTAATCACCATACCACCTTCTTGGCCTTTCGCATGCTAGGGGCTCGACATGATTGGCCCATTACCCACGGTGTCTGGAGGATTCAACTAAGTACTAGTGGCGATTCACAAATTTACCAAGTGGATTGAGTTAAAGCCAGTCACCTGCCCCAAAGCAGACAGTGTACTCGACTTCCTCAATGAAATTCTCCACCGCTACGACTTCCCCAATCACATTATCACAGACCTGGGCTCCAACTTCAACAATCACAAGTTCTGAGAATATTGTGAGAACAACAGGATTGGCGTTCAGTACATCTCTGTCGCTCATCCGTGGGCTAACGGCTAGGTTGAGCGCGCCAACGGGATAGTACTAGAGGCTCTCAGGAAAAGGTTGCATGATATTGGAAACACAAAAGGCGACAGATGGCTCAAAGAACTACCCAATGTCCTCTGGGGGCTTCGTACCTAGCCTTGCAGGCCTAGAGGGCAATCACCCTACTTCTTGGTCTACAGATCCGAAGCTGTCCTCCCTGCCAACATTATGTGGAAATCTCCAGTAGTCGAGCAGTACGAGGAGGGCATAGCAGAAGAAACAAGGCATCTAGACTTAGACAGCCTCGAAGAAGCCCGCCGTGCAGCACTCATGCAGTCTGCAAGTACCTTGAAGGAACCCGCCGCTATCATGATCGCAACGTCAAAGAATGTTTGTTCAATATAGGCAATATGGTCCTCAAGCACATCCAAGACACCAAGGGGTTGCACAAACTAAACTCACCATGGGAGGGTCCGTTCATCAACTCCAAGGTCACTGGACCTGGGTCGTATAGGCTCCAACACCTCTTTGGTGAAGACGTCAATAACTTGTGGAACATCGAGCAACTCTGTTGATTTTATCCCTAGTTTACATATTCATGTACACCGGCCATTGACCTTAGTTGTAGAATTACAATTCAATAAAGCAGTTATATTTTTGTCATAATATGACTACTTATTTATGCCTATTTGTGGCTTGCAGAAGCAAGTTCGCTGAGCTACTCAGCTCCTTGGGTAAAATGGCCTATATGCGACTTGAAATAACAAGTCTGCAAAAGTTTCAAAGAGTTATTCAACTCACTGGATGACATTGTCCAAACACAGCTTGCAAAGACAAGTCCGCACTAAAATTCATGTGTTATTCAACTCATTGGACAAATCTGTCCCTTAGCGGCTTTCAAAAAAGAAGTCTTCAACACTTTAGGAGTTACCTACACTACCTGCGATACCATTTACTAGATAAGTCTATCTAGTCGCGACTTATAATAACAAGCTTGCAGTCCCAGGTTTTCAAGAGCACAACATCAATACAACCTAGAGATGTTGTAACGATAGGCTCTAGTCAAAGAAATCCTGAAGGGACTACTCGCTTGAGAGGTCTAACTACCCAGATGCCTCGAGTACTCGTACTCCGCAGAAAGGAGTCACATCCTAACGTACTCTACATCATGTATCTGAAGAGGCTCATCAAAGAAGCCTTGTGCGCAAACACTTACATCTACCGCACAAGTAATTTTTAGGGTAGATTGTAAAAGGCACTAAAAAACACACAAGTTGAAAGCAACAAGAACTGCAACAAGACTTAGAATTATTCACATTTCAGAGAATTCATATCATGTTTACATTACAAGAACTAACATTCACTTTTTACAAGACTACTCAAGGTCTAAATGATTTGCTACTTCTTCCATGATAGGGTCCATCTCCTGCAGATATTGCTGGAAGAGCTCATCTGAGCAGTCTTCCGCTATTCCTTCCGCCACAGGAGCTAGATCAGCTTGCGGGTAGAAGGACTTCATGAAGCTCAGCAGCTGCTTAGAGACGGACTTTGCTATCGTCTGGACATAGCTCGTAAACTTTGCTGGTACATCCTTGAGTATCTCGAATAGAGGGCAGGGTTCCACCATGTTCGCTATCGACTGGGTTGCTTCGGATATTTCCTTCAAAGCTAGTATCGCAGCTTCCAGCTCGGCCTCACGCTCCTAGAGTGTCTTCATGGCATTGACCAAGTCAACCTCGCCATCTTCGTGCATCTTCTTTCTCCTTCTTCAGGTGATGGTCCAGGTTCTCATATAACGTAGTCAGTTTATCGTGCTGGTTTGTCACCCGGTAGTAGGAGTTCTTCCAGTCGATGACTTGGCCCTGGAGATCTTCTTTCGATTTCTCGAGCATTGTAGGAATAATACACAAGAAGATCAATATTACAAGTAAAATCAGTACTCGAAGACCAAGGGAGAAGATCAATTACCTTTCATCTACTGGTTCAGAGACTTGTTGCAACCCTTGAGATGGTTATTCTCCTCTTCCAGTTGCTGGACACGGTTTTGATATTCGGCGGCTTGTCCATCATATTTCATCAGTAGCCGGGAGGAGTACTCCCTCTCCTTTGCCAGTTCCTCTACAAGGGCCTTGGCACAAAGTACTGAGGTCTCATAGCCTTGCAACATCAGGGACTTCCGGTGGGAGTGTCTGATGACATGCTGCACCATAAAATATGTACTTATGTCAGGATACGGGTACTAATTCCAAGTTATGGAAGAAGCGGGATGAAATGTACCTCTGCATATACACCAACATGGAGGTACATCTCCATCATTCCAGCCACCATTTCCATGCCTAGTAGCGGGTCGTCGATCAACTGAATGTCTTCAAGATTAAGTTTTCCAGCTGCTAGCGGGTCCCCGTGTGTTTCAGCAGCTACCGTGCTGAGTGGAACCATGGCACAACTTGACGATGGACCCGGCTCGAAAGATGGGATGACCGCCATGACTTCCAGCACTTCCTCTACTTCGGTTTCCACCTCTAGCTCAGGGGCTACAAGAGTAGCCATGGCGCCAGAGATAGTCGCCACCGCGGCTTCGGGCAGTGGCTGCTCGGAGGCTGGCACTATAGCGTTTGTCAATGAAGATATTACATCCTACATCAACACTGCTACGAGTGGGTTACTCGCCGGCACAGGATGTTCTTCTAACAGCGGACTTGTCGGCGCCGAGGCAACGTCCTGGATAGAGTGGCTACTGCCATTGGTCACGAGCTTTGGGCTAGGCCCTCTGAGTTCCATATTAGAGCATTTCCTACTTAAGACAAGTTTACAGAGACATACAACAAGTCAACCACAAAACTGCAATTAGTACTCAAAAGGAGTAGCAAGACTTACTTTGAAGATCTCCTCAGCTTTAGAGAAGGCTCCCCTGTCAGGCGTAGTGGCTTGATGGTTAGGGATGGCGTCATTGGCATAGCTTGTTGGGTCGCAGTGCGATCATCGCTAGCCTTCGATGCCGCCTTTGTTCCTCGAGTAGTTCTTGCACTGGCAGGGTCCACCCTAGCAACGAGAGGCTCTGGATCATCTTCAATTTCAATGACCTCCTCAATGGCCGGTAGCTTGTGTTGCCCGACTTCCGTAGTCACCTTCTCTGCCTCGACCACCTCCCCGACTACCTACAAACCACCAATGCCATATTGAGTAGACATGGTGGTATCGGATTTACTTACTAAGAGTACTCGATCCTCAGGCTCTTGCCCTTCCTCAAAGGTTATTACCGCTGGAGGCATGTCTTCTGCAGTGAGAGGCTACCTCACGGCACGCTTCGCAGCGACGATCCGTTTCTTCCTTGGCAGTGGAGCAAGCATAGCTTCAAGATCATCTTCAGCTGCGCACTTCGATGATCCAGCAGATGACCCAGCCTTATCAAATGGCCGAGCCTTGAGTTCAAAGTCCTCCACAGCTTTAGAATCAGAGCTGCTGAAGGTTTCAACTACTTCTTCCTCCTCCTCCTTCTCAGCTTCACTCTCTACGCTCGCTACCATGTGAATGTAATGAGCAGCTTTAGTGTCTTTTGATCCGAGAGGAGGAGGAGCAGAGCAGTACAAATGTACATCTTCCTGCACAGATAGATAAGTTAGTACATCCAAACATTACCAAAATGAGTACTCGGGGGCTGCGGCCACGAGTACTTACAACTTTTGGTTGGTGGCGCAGAATTCTCACACAATGGTGTGAATTTCACCCGCGTTCTTGAACATGCGTCTCAACAATGCCATGACCTCATCTGTGCTAAGTTCTTGATGGATCATTAACTCCTGAGTACTCATAACCCTAGCGGCATCGTAGCTGCAGGGGCCGCTGCCGCTTTATGAGGCTAAATGCCACTCCGACTCCTGTTAATCCTTTCTGCTTCAGCTTGGATATCCTGTCTAGGAGCTCAGGTAGTTGCATGCAGTCTCCATGACTTGGCTCATCCAGTCATCTATTGTTCTAGGTGGGGCGATGCCCTATCAACTTGGGGAGCTTGGGGTCGTGGTTGTTGATGTAGCACCACTTCTCCTTCCACCAGGAATGTGAATCAATCAACTCATAATCCAAGTAGAGGCCCTTGAGTTCTCCCTCATCTAAATTCGAGCTCCTCTCCAACTACTTCAGTGTGCTCTCTCTTCGGCTGCGGCTTCACTTGAAAGAACTTCCAAAAAAGATGGAAGTGGGGCTGGATCCCCAAGAAAGCCTTGCACAGATGCACAAAAATCACGGCGTGCAGGATTCCATTAAGATTCAAATGTACAAGCTCCAATTTGTAATAATCCAAGAGACCACGGAAGAAGTCGGAGGCAGGCAATGCAAGACCACGCTTAATGAAATTTGCGAAGATTACTGTTTCCTCTACATATGTCTCCAAAGGCCACAGGTTGCCGAAGGCAGGTCTCCAGTTGATGACATCTTTCTCTTGGAGAAGGTTGGCAGCTACCAACACCTTGATGTCTTCCTCCTTCAGCAATGATCGCTTCCAGGCACATGCAGGGGTCAGTGGCGTAGTTTGATCCGTCTTCCCATACTTGGGGGCCGGCAGTTGTAGCTCCTTCTTCTTGTCAGCCTTCTTCTTGCCACCCTCAACCGCCCTGGATGCAGCTACTTTTTCCCCATTCTCGTTCTCACAAGTGTCTTCTTTTGCATACGCTCAGGGGCTGAGTGGTGGTGGCCGACGGTGCTGGCAGTCCGAGATCGAGCAGCAGCGGTGCTAGGGCTACGGTGTGGAAGTTGAAAGAGCAAATGTCAAAGGTAACACGAAAGGGATGTTTTCCTCCGTTATTTATAACCGTGATGCAGTAACAACAGTGGGATTAAACGAATATTCCAGTTTAATGGACATGAAGATTACGCACCTGATTGGTAGTTACCGCTATTTTTGGAAGAGATAAGGTTACTGTTCAAAGGTGGTCACATTGACCAAAGGTTGACCCTTATACCCACTAAATTAGTCGGTTAACGGCTCGGGGGCTATGTGCCATGTGCCCATCGGCAAAAAAGTTTTTTCTCTAGGTTTTAATGGGAAGATGATGCAAATTACAGATTGACCCTCAGCTTGATTCTTCGATTCAATCTAAGGTTCAGGGGCTACTCCATATGGAGTAGGACTTTTGTCGCACTTTCATATAAAAATTCAAGATTGAAGGATTCAAGACCAAGTTCAATGAGGCTTGAGCAGATTCTAGCTGCATGATAGTGTTCGCGTATGTTTGAAGACTCAACCCGATGAAGTGCTCAAAGAACACCAAAACTAGTCGGTGAAGTCAACAAAAGTAATCAAAACTGCTGCATTTGACTAAAAAGTACTCGGGGGCTTGTCGTACATACATCTATGGGCCCACTAGAAGGTTTGGACAGTCCTAAATACAGGGCTAAACACTGAGACATATCTGACATGGAGGCTATAGTGCAAGACAGCGTAGTCTACGTGGCAAGACCAAAACTAGTTGAGGATTAGGAAAAGTACTCGTAGCAATTAGAATAGGACTCGCCTAGTCGAATCCGACTAGTATTCTTGTAAATCAACCGACCTGTAACCCTGCCCCTGGCAATATAAGGTGAGGCAGGAACCTCCCCCAAAGAAATTCAACCCAACCAACACACAGGACGTAGGGTATTACGCAATCTAGCGGTCTGAACTTGTCTAAACCATGTGCTTGTGTTCACCTTCAAGTTCCTAATCTCGGTGAGCCCCACAAACCAAACACTACCTCGGGCACCCCCATTGGTAGATTGCTAGGTCTAAACATCGACAACTAGAGCATTTTGCGTGTGTTGGTCACCTCAAAAATGAGCTGGAGCCCCCCGTTTATTTTGCGCTGGGCGATCTGGGGCCGCAACCACGAGTTGGTTGCGCCTCCAATCAAAGCACAGAGATGGGCACGGAAAAGACCGAGTTGGGGTTTATCACTTTTTCCCATTCTTCTTTTTCTCGGCCTTTTGACCACTCCGAAATTTTCTAGCATTCTCCCCTTTAGTCTAAAGGCCTATAACTCATGCTATTCTTAAAGTAGAATAACCCAGAGAGATAATGTGTAGCAACGGTGATTAAAATCCCACTACAACACAATTCTACAATGTACAAAACCACTTATCGTAATGGGAGACGGTTGTCTCATAACCCTGAATTCCAAGATCACAGGCTATCCAATAATCCCATGCTAGCAACATGTTCACGAAATGTATTAGGAGGTAAGCCTTTTGTTAATGGATCCACGAGCATTTTCTTAGTACTTATGTGCTCTAATTCAATAGTGTGATCCTGGATTCTATTTTTCAAAACAAAAAACTTAATGTCAATGTGCTTGGCAGCATCACTCGACTTGTTGTTATTCGCATAGAAAACTACAGACTTATTGTCACAGTATAATTTTAGTGGCCTACTTATGCTATCTACCACTCTTAATCCTAGGATAAAATTTTTAACCCACACAGCTGTTGGAATATGAGGTAGGCTATGCTAGCACAAAACAAAAACTTTCTACCGCGTAAACCAGGAATAACTACTGTTGTAGATCACGGGATTACCACTCGACACACATGTGCGGATGTTGTAGATACCCGTTAGGGTAGTGAAGTCGATCACACATCAATGCAGTGTAGTCGAACACGTTGATATCGAGCAGCTCCTCAGCAACTTGTCCACGTGTAGTGACTCCCTCCTCGTGCTGTGGCTGATCAGGCTCATCATCGGCTCATCATCAGCTTGTCAGGTTCCTCGTCCGAGCTCTCGTGCGGCAGCTCTTCCAAGTGCTGCAGATGCAACACCTCCAAGGTATTCACACATGCAGGGAGGAAGCGTCGCAAGCTGGACTACTAGGTCCACGAGTTGCAACAAGGCGAGGGTGTGGGAGGCGCGACTGCTACTGGTGCGAAAGGGATGAACCCTAGGGTACCCCCCACCCCTCAATATATAGGGGTTCCTAATGGGCCTCTGGGTCCGAGGCCCATTAGTACTCCTAAACCTGATCCAATTCAGATCACATCCGAATTGTGCTTCCAGCCCTTTAAGCGTGTGACCCTATAGGTTCATATACGTATAGACATGGCCCGAGTACTCCTACTCGGCCAATAGTTAGTAATGGCCTTTAGCAAGACATACTAACTCCTATACGCACACGAAGATCATATCAAACGAACCATCACAATATTATGTACATGCTATTACCTTTGCCTCACAATATTTGGTCTAGCTCCAAGCCGACCACTCTTTCTCGATGCTATGATTCGGAATCCCTTTCTAGGTTAATTCTTAACCTCACATAGCATGGCCATGCATTTCCGGATCCGCTTACTCGAGGGGCCCAGAGATATCTCTCTCAAATAGAGAGGGGCAAATTCCATCTTGACTGACCATGCCTCACAGCATGCTTCTTGACAAACCCGAAAGCTACCTTTATGACTACCCAGTTACGGTGTAGCATTTGCTAGCCCCTAAGTAAGTCAATCCACATCTTGAGTACATGCGACAGTCTCAGGTCTAAGGACAAAGTGTTGGAGGTATGCCCTAGAGGCAATCATAGAGATGCTGACATTCCATTTGTATCCATGATTTATATTGTGTTCCTTGAATATCCATTAAAGGCTACTTGTGATTTGCAATTATGTGAATTGTATGTGAAACTCTATACTTGTATGGTTATTCTAAAATTGTCCCTAGTCGGAGTTCATGTGAGGACACACATGAATATTAGACTAGCACATGTATTAGTTGATGACTATGTTTCACAAGTCATGGACATGGAGATGTGAAACTAATAATGTGGGCACATGTGGAGACATGTGCTAGGACTGACCCAACACGAGAAGTAGTTCTCTCTTTACACAACATGTACGCTTTGTCCTTAGACCTGAGATTGTCGCATGTATTCAACATGTAGATCGACTTACTTAGAGGCTATCAAACGCTACACCATGACAGGGTAGTTAAAAAGATAGCTTTCGGGTTTGTCAAGAAGCATGCTGTGAGACATAGTCAATAAGGATGGGATTTGCCCCTCTCTGGGCCCCTCGAGTGATCGGATCCGAAAATGCATGGCCATGCTACGCACGGTTAAGAGTTAACCTGCAAAGGGATTCCGAGTCACAGGATCAAGAAAGAGCGGTTGGCTTGAAGCTAGACCAAATATCGTGAGGCAAAGGAATAGCATGTACATGATGTTGTGACGGTTCGTCTGATATGATCTTCGTGTGCGTATAGGAGTTGGCACGTCTTGCTAGAGGTCGATACCGACTATTGGGTCGAGTAGGAGTACTCGGGCCATGTCTATATGTATTCAAACCCATAGGATCACACACTTAAGGGGCTGGAAGCCTAATTCGAATATGATCCAAGTTGGATTAGGTTTATAATGGGCCTCGAACCCAGAGGCCCATCAGGAACCTCTATAAATAGAGGGGTGGGGCACCCTAGGGTTTCATCCCTTTGGTCGAAACACATCTGCCGCGCCTCCCACGCCCTCGCCCTGTTGCAACTCGCGGACCTAGCAGTCCGGCTTGCGACGCTTCCTTCCTGCACGTGTGGATACCTTGGAGGTGTTGCACTTGTAGTACTTGGACAAGCTGCCGACGAGCCACGACGAGCCGATGACGAGCCGCGGCATGAGGACGATCTTGCTGCACGTGGATGAGCTGCTGAGGAGCTGCTGGACGTCGACGTGATGGACTCTGTGTTCGACTACGCTGATCAACTTCGCTGCCCCGACGCGATTCTACATCTTCTGCACCAGCGCGTCGAGTGGTAATCCCGTGATCCATATAGGGCAGTTTTCCTAGTTTACATGGTAGAAAAATTTTTGTTTTGCGCTAGCGTAGCCTACCTCGTATCCCAACAGTGGTATTAGAGCCGTAGTTGTTTTGTTTTGGATTCGGGATGTGTGCATATGGAGATATGCGAATTTTTAGTTTGATCTATATCCTGGTTTCGTGTTCTTGCTGCAATGGTCGTGTAACGACATACTCCTACCGTCGAATTTCCGCCATCGGAGTTAAGTGATACACGTAATGCCGGTTGCAGCGAGCGAAGATCAATGTGATTGGTCAAATCGAAATCCAGTTTTATACGCCAGGCGCATGAAATGTGCAATAGTAGATTGGATCTACTACCGGGTCGGAATTTTGCCGTGTGCGTGAGTTTCGGTAAAACAGGTGTAACTTTTTGGTACGATCTCGGATTGGGGTGAATTTTATATGAAAATTGATCTACAGAAAAAGTTACACATAAAATTCAATCGCTTTGCCATTTTTGGCGAAATTAGATTTCCTAAATTTGGCTTGGAAAATGGAGTTACGGGCCTCTAAATTTTGGAACGTTAGAACACCTAACTCTATTCTGCAGGATGTTATGATTTTGTGATCGGTATGGTCCCTTGTATGTGATGCCTGTGTGTAACTCATTCGTGTCCTGCGTGTCGCACGTACGGCAACACGGCTGGAGCCATATGTTTGTCACTTTAATGTATTTAATGGTCTGCGTACCAATCTATGATGATCCAAGCAACTATGTAATCTTCATTACTAGCTATTACGTTCAATAGCATGTTCTAGTTCTTGGAGGACTAATCACCAGAAGGATGGCGCACATGGAACATGGAGATGGAGATCACCATGGTGAACAGGTTCTGTGGAGATGGAGATCACCATATGAAAACGGGCCATACTGTGTCACAGCTGTGTGAATGCTATTATGTCACGTCCAAGCCAAACCCAGCGCCCAAGGCTAAAGTTGGACCTGCTCTAGATAAAGAGTGCTTTTATTGTCACGAACCTAGTCACTGAAAGAGAAATTGCAAGCAGTACCTAGCTTCGTTGAAGAATGACGGGAGTAAGAGTACTTTCACCTCAGGTACGCTTGTTGTTAATGTTATAGATAACATATTTCTAGCTGATACAATTATTAATTCTTGGGTATTTGATACCGGATCGGTTGCTCATATTTGCAATTCGATGCAGGGAATGATAAGAAGTAGAAACGTTGAAAAGAGAGATGTTGATTTCCGCGTGGGCAATAATGCAAGAGTTGCTGCGTTGACCATCGGAACGATGCAACTACACCTCCCGTCAGGATTTCTTATGGAATTGAATAATTGTTATTTTATTCCTAGTTTAAGTCGAAACATTTTGTCTCCTTCATGCTTGATGAAGGATGGTTATTAATTTGCGAGTGAAAACAATGGTTGTGTGATCTCTAAGAATGATATGTTTATGACTTTTGCACCCATTGTGAATGGATTGTTCGTTTTAAATCTTGATGGTTCACCTGTCTGTAACATAAGTGCTAAAAGGCATTGGCCTAATGATTTGAGTCCTACCTACTTGTGGTATTGTCGTTTGGGTCATACAAGTTTAAAGCGCATGAAGAAGCTCCATTCTGATGGACTTCTAACTTCGTTTGATTTTGAATCATACGAGACATGTGAGGCTTGCTTGGTAGGCAAGATGACCAAGACGCCTTTCATAGGTTTTCCTGAGAGAGCAGTAGACTTGTTGGAACTCGTACATAGCGATATATGCGGACCAATGAGCACGACGGCTAGAGGAGGATTCCAATACTTCATAACTTTCACTGATGATTTTAGTAGATATGGCTATGTCTACTTGATGAGGCACAAGTGTGAAACCTTTGAAAGGTTCGAGGAATTTCAGAATGAAGTTGAAAATCAGCGTGGCAAGAAAATTAAGGCCTTACGATCTGATCGTGGAGGCGAGTATTTGAGCCACGAGTTTAGCAATCATCTAAAGAGTTGCGGAATTGTTCCACAACTTACGCCGCCTGGGACACCTCAGAGAAACGGTGTATCCGAGCAACATAATCAAACTTTGTTAGACATGGTTCGATCAATGATGAGCCAGTCAGACCTACTGTTATCGTTTTGGGGATATGCTCTGGAAACAGCAGCTTTCACACTTAATAGGGTACCTTCTAAATCCGCAGTTAAGACACCATATGAGATGTGGACTGGAAAAGTTCCCAGTTTGTGTTTTCTAAAGATTTGGGGATGTGAAGTGTTTGTCAAGCGACTTTAGTTGGACAAGATCACACCCAAGTCGGATAAGTGCATTTTGGATATCCAAAGGAAACTTTAGGATATTATTTCTACAACCGATCAGAGGGCAAAGTGTTTGTTGCTCGGAATGGGGTTTTCCTAGAGAAAGAGTTTCTCAAAGTAGAAAAGAGTGGAAAGATAGTGCATCTTGAAGAAGTTCAAGATGAGCCGATAGGGCAAGAATAAATGAGTGATGCTAACGTAGCAGAATAAGTTGAGATACCCATGGCAAGAGAAGCACCGCCACAACCACGAAGGTCGGCAAGGCTCCGTGAAATGCGGGAAATATTATTGTTGGACAATGATGAGCCTGCGACATATGTAGAAGCAATGATGGACCCAGACTCCAAAAAATGGCAGAGTGCCATGCAATCCGAAATAGAGTCCATGGGAGATAATCAAGTTTGGAACTTAGTTGACCCGCCTGATGGTGTTAAAGCCATAGAGTGCAAGTGGATCTATAAGAAGAAAAAGGACATGGATGGAAATGTTCACATCTATAAAGCACGACTTGTTGCAAAAGGTTTTCGACAAGTTCAAGGAGTTGACTACGATGAGACCTTCTCACATGTAGTGATGCTTAAGTCCATTCAGATTATTCTAGCTATAGCTGCATATTTCGATTATGAGATATGACATATGGATGTGAAGACAGCTTTCCTGAATGGAAACCTAACTGAGGATGTGTATATGATACAGCCCGAGGGTTTTGTCGATCCGAAAAATGCTGGAAAAGTATGCAAGCTTCAGAGATTCATTTATGGATTGAAGCAAGCATCTAGGAGTTGGAACATTCGTTTTGATGACTAGTGAAAGGGTGTGACTTCACCAAGAATGAAGAAGAGTCTTGTGTTTACAAGAAGATTAGTGGGAGCTCTGTAGTATTTCTAACCTTATATGTGGATGACATATTGCTGATTGGAAATAACATTTCTATGCTTGAGTCTGTAAAGACTTCACTGAAAAATAGTTTTTCGATGAAGGACTTAGGGGAAGTGGCATATATTCTGAGCATTAAGATCTATAGAGATAGATCAAGAAGGCTTATAGGATTAAGCCAAGATACTTACATTGACAAAGTATTGAAGCGGTTCAGCATGGAAGAGGCGAAGAAAGGGTTCTTGCCTATGTCACATGGCATACATCTCAGCAAGACTAAGTGTCCTTCGACTGCTGATGAGCAGGATCGCATGAGTAGAGTGGCATATGCCTTGGCTATTGGATCTATCATGTATGCAATGATAAGTACTCGCCTCGATGTTTCATATGCGCTAAGTATGATAAGTAGACACCAGTCTGATCCTGGTGAGAGTCACTGGACAACAGTGAAAAACATTCTTAAGTACTTAAGAAGGACTAAAGATATGTTCCTCATCTATGGAGGTGAGGAGGAGCTCGTTGTAACAGGTTACACCAATGCTAGTTTCCAAACCGACAGAGATGATTCAAAGTCACAATTAGGATTTGTGTTCACACTAAATGGTGGTGCTGTTAGTTGGAAGAGTTCCAAGCAGGAGACGGTGGCCGATTCTACGACAGAAGCCGAGTACATCACAACTTCGGAAGCCGCGAAGGAGGGTGTTTAGATAAAGAACTTCCTTATTGAGCTTGGTGTATTCCCGAGTACGTCCAACCCATTGAATCTCTACTGTGATAACAATGGGGCAATTGCGCAAGTAAAGGAGCTAAGGAAGCACCAGAAGAACAAACATGTAATGTGGCGATTTCATCTCATTCGAGACTTCGTTAATTGGGGTGAGATCAAGATATGCAAAATACACACGGATCTGAATATTTTTGATGTTTTGATAAAGCCTCTCTCGCAGGCTAAGCATGACACGCATGTAAGAGCTATGGGTATTAGATACCTTCTAGATTGACTCTAGTGCAAGTGGGAGACTGTTGGAGGTATGCCCTAGAGGCAATCATAGAGATGATGACATTCCGTTTGTATCCATGATTTATATTGTGTTCCTTGAATATCCATTAAAGGCTACCTTAATTGATTTGTAATTATGTGAATTGTATGTGAAACTCTATACTTGTATGGTTATTCTAAAATTGTCCCTAGTCGGAGTTCATGTGAGGACACACATGAATATTAGACTAGCACATGTATTAGTTGATGACTATGTTTCACAAGTCATGGACATGGAGATGTGAAACTAATAATGTGGGCACATGTGGAGACATGTGCTAGGACTGACCCAACACGAGAAATAGTTCTCTCTTTACACAGCATGTACGAGTCATCACCAAGATCCTTCATATCAAAATTTGATGAGAGAAACCCCTTTGTTTCATGCAGCAAATTCTTATCAATGCCCAGAACGTAAGAGTCATCACCAAGATCCTTCATATCAAAATTTGATGAGAGAAACCCCTTTGTTTCATGCAGCAAATTCTTATCGCTACTTGCTAACAGGATGTCATTGTGACATCCCTAGTGTTTAAAAGGATAAATCCAGAGAAATTAAGGAGGAGATTAGAAACAAATCAAATTTGCCAAGTGTCAGATTCAAAAACACTCCAAATTCTTCTAAGTGTTGAAAACACCCCCTAAATGGCACTCACTTGGGTAGGATTTAAAAATAGATTTTTATATAAAAACTCAACTTTTGGCCAATGCAAGAGTTGTAGAACTTTTCAAACTAAACAACTTTCATAATTTGAACTTCCTCTGATTTTGAGTGGCAGGCATTCAAAAATTGGATCAAAGTTTGGTCAAGTTTGATTCAAATTCAAATTCAAATTCAACCTTGCATGGCGTTCCACGAAAGTTTAATGAGTTTATCTCCAAATCTGTTGTGTTTTTCACCTGACAGCTTTTGTAGAAGTTGTAGCCCAAGGTTCAAACTCCCTCGCGCGCCACGGCAACCCCATGTGCACCGGGATCACGGTGATCATGCACGGCGCGTGCGCCGGCGCCATGTTGCACCGCCCGGCTGGCTGCTCCCCGTTGCCCAACTGCCGCCAGCGATAAGATCAGATGAACCTGGCCTTCACCCAGTCCTCGCCCACACAATCTCCCCCTCCTCACGCCACATCTCCGCCAGCCAACCACGGAACACGGGCCACGCGCGAGAGAGCTCTGCACGCCACCGTCAGCCAATAGAGCGCTACCTCTGCCTGCTGCCTCTGCCCAGCCACCTTCGGCCTGCCCAATTGCACGCTAATCTTATCCTAACACTCGCCAGCTCTCCCACACCAAGTTGCCGCTATAAAACGTGCCCTCCAGAGCCCGTCGGCGCCACCTCACCATTCTTGCCCCTCCGCCATGCACGCCTTTGCCACTCGCTGCCGAGCACCACCTCCCGAGCCCTGCCGAAGCTGCCTAAGCTCGCCAGTGGACCACCCATGGCTCGCAACACCTCCCCGAGAACCTCCCCGATCCTCTCCGTGGCCACCGTCGCCGAAGAAGAATCTCCCGCGCCGCGCCCGAAGCTTCACCATGGAGTGCCACCGCCAGACCTTCTCTGCCCTCGACCCCCACAGCCTGACGACCACCGGTGAGCCCCTCGTCGCGCGTGAGCCCTCACCCCACACCCACCTCGCCGGAGCTAGCCGGATTTCGCTGGAGCGCTGCTAGCCGAGGCCCCAAGGATGACATTGCAAAGCCAAATATATTCCCAGGGTCTTAGGTGTAAGATGCAAGGGCCCTGTTGCGAATGTTTAAAAACTTTAAGAGTCGTTTTGTAAAACGCGAAACTCGAATTTGATTTAAAATCCATTTAAACGGCTAAAACTTGGAAAATATCTAGGAAAATGTAGAAAAATAAGAAAAATATGAAACTTGTTTAGCTAGGTTCATGGTGATGTCTAGTCTAATTTAAAAATGTTCATATGCATGTTACTATTTTATATCTAGCACTAGAATTTATTTAATATAAAAGCTAATAAATGCCTTATAAATCATATAGTGCTCTGAAAAATGTGAAACCACTTTGGTTAGCTTCCTTTTGACATGCATGTTCTGGATGTGTAAGTTGTGCTACTGGAATCCATGATGTTCCTACTATTTTAAATTCAAGTGCTTAATTGCTATTTTAATCTTGTTATTTGCATAATAAATAGTGGATAGTAGATAAAAATGCAAGCTAAATTTTGCTAGAATCTTGATGTACATGTCTGACTAGTAAAAATACTTGCTCCTGCAAAATATGTGTTTTCCATTACTTCAGAAAATACATGTTGTTTAATCTCCTTATTATTTGATAAATAGTTTTCATGCTCATAAAACGCTGAAAAATTTACAGTAGCATCCGTTAGTGTTGGTAACCCTTTATAAAATTTATGGAACCAAACTAATGATGAAACTCTAGTTAAAAATTATTCTTCATGTTCTGCAATTTAACACTATTTGTTTTTTTAATAAATTCTGTAGATGTCAAATGTATCTTAAATTTTTTACAGTAGATCACTTGTGTAGAGAAAAAACTTCTGTAAAAATTTCATGTTCATGTCTTAACAGATGCTTCCAGAAACATTTATTCCTATTTAAGAGCTAGTTTATTTTTTAATACAAATTGTTACTAGAAATGGCAGACTAACAAAATGATTAATTATGTTTTTATTCAGAAACAGGATAACTTTTAAAATGATTGCTAAACAGTAACAACATGACACCACCTTTCTTTTATGAATTCTTTAAGTTGTTACAATCTTATATGTGTACACAATCACCGTCAAAGTAAAACTGAAGTTTTAATCACAACCCACCTTATTTTATGAAGAAAAGATTTGTCAAAATCTTATCTAGGTGAAATGTGGCCAAAAAGAAAGAAAGGGTTAAAATCTTGTTTAGGTGAATGTGGGTAAAATGCACCCTAAGCTTTTACAATGTTAACAAAATGCAATCTACACCATGAAAACTTGTAATTTAAATCTTATGCATATGCATCTCGTGTAGAAGCTAATCTCGCTGGCGGTATGTACAAGTTGGTTCCGAAAGCTGAAGAAGAATGCTCTACTGCTGCATTGAACCTGATCGAGATGACTCAAGACCCGAACATCGAGTCGGAAGAGCCGAGGCTAGCGTTGGACAAGACTTATGTTATTTATGTTTGTGCATTAAGTTCATAGGAGTTGCTTGAAACCTTAGTTGCATGCTCCTAGTACCATGACTTGAATAGTAGCATGTTAAGTAGCGTAGTTGCTATGCTAAATAGGGACACAGTAAAAGTCGAGTGATTTCCTATCACTCGCGAGTTATAGGAGTTACCTATTTATTTATGTTGGAATCATAAGGTTGACGAGCGGGGCTTGGTAATATGTTCTGAAATGGTGGATGCTCCGTTTGTTTAGAGGAAAACTGCTAAGGTCGAAATGTGTTAGAGTTGTGGTCAAGTGTTTGAACGTACTAGACACATACCGAGTATAGGATCGGGAAGCCTAGTACCTAATTGAACCGGGGCGTGGACATACTCCCCGCTCTCTCTAGAATCAGGTTCCCCTGATGCATCATGTGGGTACAAGTGCAGGCTCGGTAGGACGTCGTTCCGGGACCAGTGGGGCCTTGTATCCAAGGGAAGTGGGACTTGGACACATGCCGAGGATCGATGGGGACGGTTGATATATGTGAGCTGTAACATCCCTAGTTTTAGTGAGACTTTCAAAAGGCTAATTAGAATAATTCAGAGTTAAAACCACACTTAAGCTCTAAGAGCTTGCCATGTTTGAAATTCAATTGCACCTAAAACTTTGAAAATTCACAAAAAGGGCAAAATAAAGTCAAACAAGGCCAAATAACAAACTAAGTGTGAAAAACAAGCAAACTAGGTTGGGAAGGTAGACAAACATTCAAAAGACCAAATCCAAACTTTTCGAAACTTTTCAAATTTTCAAATGTCCAAAAATGCCTTAAAAAGTTCTTTTTGGGGGTAGTTGTTAAATTCAAATTTTATTTAACAACTCATTTTTTTGCCAATATAAAATTTATAAAACTTTTAAAACCAAACAACTTTTCTTATTTGAGCTTTCACTGGCTTGGAGTGGAATGGGTTCAAAAATTAGGTTAAAGTTCAGAGAAATTTGAACTTAGTTCTTTTTTTAAAACTCTTCCTTGAACCGGCGTTCTTCTAAAGTTTTCAACCTTTTATCTCCTAATCTAGCAAAGTTTTGAATATGAGACCTTTGTAGGACTTGTATTTTGAACTTAGGCCAACAACTTTTAGATTTGAAAATTTTCATGTTTAGTTTCAAAATTTTGCCAAAACGCGGTTCAGAGCCCCCTCGCTCCGCACGCCACCGCGTTCCCACTCGTCTGCCTGGTGCGCGGTCACCATGCGTCCGCGTCACACCATGCCATGTGGTGCAGCCTGACCGGCGCAGCATGACCACCAATGTTTGCTGGTGATGCGACCACATGGCCCGCCCGTTCGCCCAACACGCTCGCGAGCACATCTCCGCCCCTGCAGTGCATCCTCTACCGGCCTATGGCCTTGCACGCGCCCACGCGCCCCTGCAGCTCACCACTGCCACATCACCGTGCTCCACTAGCACTCGTCGCTCTGCCACTTGCCGTTGTGATGGGACCACATGGCTGGCCACTCCCATTGCATGGCAAAATGATCCACTAGCACTCGCCACTCTACCACTCACCGTCGAGTGCCCATGCGCGCGCGCCCCCGCTGGCCAACTGCCGCCGTCATCCTCTGCGCCACCAATGCCCGCCGACGCCGATGCTCCCCAACCCTAGCCCAAGCCCCTTCGAGCGCCCCTAGCTCCCCCTTCGCACCCTGGCACTATAAAAAGCACCCCAAGGCCCTTGCCGGCACTCCACCAAGCTCTTCCCCCTCCACCAGCAGCCCCACCGCACCACCTCACCGTGGAGCTCCACCCTCCGATGACCACCGCCACCTACTGAGCCCTTAGGTGCATGACACACCCCCCCACTCGAGCTCCCTGAGCCACCTCCCGGCCAGTGCAGCCACCGCCAGTGCCGGACCAGAGCCTCACCGCCACTGCTTTCCCTCTCACCATGGACCGCGCCTCTAGTCGCTCTCCGCGGGCGATTCCTTCGGTGCATCCCCTCACGGTGAGCTGCTCGCTGCGCCTGTGCCCTTTCCCGCCCCCCTAGTCGCCAGAGTTCACCAGGATTTTGCCGGCCAGGTCCCGAGGACAACATTGCAAGGCCCTCTTTCTTTCTAAGGGCCAGCGTGTAAAAAGGCAGGACCTATCTATGAATGTTTAAAAGTTCTGGGGAGCCCTCTATAAAATGTTTTAAGCTTTTGTATTTTATTTTGGATTAAAATAGGTTGAACTTTGGAAATGCATAGTAAATGGTAGAAAAATGCTAAAAATACAAATCCAACTTTGTTAGACTCTAGATGCTGAGTAGGTTCATTGAAAAATAGTTTTGGTCATGTTACTATTATAGGATTTTCTCTAGGATTTATTTTGTGTTTAAGACTTTAAATGCCCTATAAATCACACAAAAATGGTAAAAATACAAATCCACCTCTGTTAGAACACTTGTGTCATGCTTGTTCTAATAGAACTTTTGCAACACTAATTTAGTTGTGAAACTGATTGAGTTGAGTTAAATGCTTGAATGCTAGGTGTGATCTTGTTTTGTTGCTCTATAAATGGAAGGAAATAGATAAAAATACAAGATCACTTTTGTTAGGTTCTTGATGCCTTTGTCTAACTAGGAAAAATACTAGCTTCTTGTTGCTACATGTTTTAACTTGCTTAATCAAATGCATGTGGGTTAATACACTTAAAATATGGTAAATGTTTCATTAAGTTGTTTAAAAATTCAGAAACAAGATAACTTTCCAAATGAATGTTGAGCGCTAGAGTGACCGCACCTTCCTTTTTAAAGGTTTAAATGAAGTAAACTTTATATATGTGTACACAATCACCATCAATCAAACCCAGGGTTTAAAACACGAAAGCACTTTACCTTACAAAGAACTTAAGTTTAAATCTTGTCTAGGTGCATGTGGTCGTTGTAAGCTTTACACTTTGGCACAAAGTAAAGTTTTTTAAAGTTTAGCAGTAGAAATAAAATGATACAACTAACGTCAATATAGAATACCATAGTGAGGCCAGCCATGATATCAATCACCACGTTCATTGCCATCCGAGGATGGGTTCGAGAGATAATTCGAACCGAGTTTCTTAACCTTGCAAGGTGAACCTAACCCCACGACAATGCATACCACGATGGGTCCACACGTGTCAGCCATCCCCATCAATCCCTGAGCACGTGGACAGGGCTTACTTTCCTTGAATATAAGGCCCCATGGTCCCCGAACGTTACCGTACCGTGGCTGCACTTGTACCCACATGATGCACCAGGGGAAACTCCGTTCCAGAGACAGTAGGGATAAAGCCACGTCCAGGTTCAATTAGGTACTAGGCTTCCCTATCTCATAAGTATGAGATTAGTACTTTCAAACACTTGACCACAGCTCTAAACACATTTCGACCTTAGCACATTTATCACTAGATAGACATGGCAGTCCACCAATTCAGACCAATTGCCCGGCCCCGCCCATCATCCTTATGCTTGCAGCATAAGTAAGCAAGCAACTCCTATAACTCGCGAGTGATAGGAAATCACTTGACTTTTACCGAATCCCTATTTAGCATTGCAGCTACTCGACCTATCATACTAGTGTCCAAACATAGGTACCTAAGATTGTGCAACTATATTTTCAATCAACTCCTATGAACTTAAATACACAAACATCAGCGTCATAGATATTGCATAAACTTTAAATCAGGGTTATGCTCCGGGCTTGCCTTCCTAATCTAGATTAGTTTGCAGGTCGTTGGAAGCTTGGCTGGGGTCTTGCTCAACCTCGATCTAGTGCAGCTCCGCAGAAGGTTCCTCCTCGGCTGCTGGAAGTAGCTCGTACGTCTCGTCGGCAAGGTTCACTTCTACACGAGATACACATGCAACAGTTCAAGTTTTCATACTTTCATATGCAGGATGCATTTCGGATATTATTGCACACAAATTACTTTAATGAATTTATTTAGTTCCTAGCTTTATTATCATAATTGTAAAGAAATGCCTATTAATATGTCTCTGTAAATAAAAACTTGAGAATTTGACTTTGTGAAATACTACTACCAGGAATCATTTTAGAACCTAAGAGAAGATATTTGTAACCTTTGAAATTTATTTGATAATATTCTGATGGCATCACTTATCGCCTTTACACTAATACCGCATTTGCATTGTATACATGTAGATTCTGTTGCATGCGAGCTCATGGATGTAGAGCAATCGTAGCCGTGAAGCCAGCAGGAGCAACCAAAAGACCCGGCCCAAGGTCCGAAAGGGCCCAAGGCTTTGAGAGCACTAACACCGTGTAACAAAGGCAAGCTCCGGAACATAACCTTTATTTTCAAAACTATACATTATTCTTATTTATATATTCATGCATTTATGTTTATAGGAGTTGTATGAAACCCTAGATGCATGATATATAGGTTCCCATAGTTATACTAGTATGTGTAGGTTGATAGTTCTGCCATGCTAATTAAGTTCGGTAGAAGTTGAGTGATTGCTTGTCACTCGCGAGCTATAATATCTCTGGATACTTATATTTATGCTATGGATAAATGGTTCGAACGGTAAAGTGAGTGAACGGGTGGAGAGGAGATTTGTTAAGGATATGATATAAGGAATGAAAGAGTACCTCCACTAGTGTTGATTAAGGCCCGTCTGTTGTTGGCCCTACTGATTGAGTTTTGAATAGTACTAATCACATGCTTGGAGTAGGAGGTAGTCGAAATCGGTAAACCTAGTACTTGATTCGCTCCGGAGTTTAAACTCATCCTGCCCTCTGGAGCAAGTCGAGTGGCCGTGGAGAATTGGGTATTTTGGGTGGTCTATCGGAGGGCTCAACTGACGACTAGGGTTTGGCGGGGCAGTTCAGACTTTTGATGGTGGAGATGGGAACGGTTGCCACGTGCGGCTTGACATGACATGCATGTGTCGTGTGGTTATGTTTTCCTTGCAAGGATTAAATCGAATCGATTCTCTGTATGTCTCGGATAAGGGAACCTTGATTACTGCGTCGCATCATAATAAAGAAGTGGAATATGATTATGATAATTATTGTTGCTTGTATAATTAATTACTTTTCCACGCTGAAGTGATGTAGTTGTGCAAACTTAGAAAAATAGATGCTCTTACGTTTAAATTAGGATAAAACTTTGAAAGTAAGGATTCACACTCATAGTCCCTTTTTGGCAAAACGAACCCAGCATCAAAAGGTTTGCATGCTAGGAGTCAGCTAAGTATATACCATAGTCGGGTGAGTCTTGCTAAATATTAGTATACTCAGGGTTGTTGTTGTGACCCCTTTTTCAGGAGGTGCTGTTTCTCTATGATGTCATATCTGTTAGCTCGATGTGATGTCTTCTCATTGTCATTATCGCTTTAGAGTTAGTAATTGATATTTGTGTTTGAAACTTTATGTTGTACCTATAAAATCTATTTATTTGATTTTTTTTAAACTTTTGTATCATCTTGTGTTGTATTATTTATTTTTGTGTAAAAGCTATCATGTTTGTACTATCTGCGCTCACCTTCGCATGAGACTTCTGGTGTTTGTTTCGATCAGCGTATTGATCTGTTAAATTAAACTATTAAATTAATATGCTGGATGTGTTCAAATGATGGCCATTATACTTAGAGTTTTAATTTGGCGGTTCTGTCACACCATTGCCCACAATCATTTTACTCTTTATTACGTAGCATCAACTTTTGTGGGCTTCATCTATGTACTACACAAATGATTTGCCGTTACTACTCTGTAATGCTAACAAATACAACTACCACTAGTAGAGAATTGGCCTTTAGTCCCGGTTGGTAGGGTGCATATCTCTCGGATATCCATCCGGGATAAACCAACCGGGACAAAAGGGGGGGGGGTCTTTAGTCCCGGGTCTTTTAACCAGGAGTAAAGGACGGGACTAAAGGGCCTGCCACGCCAGGCGCGGGACAGGCCCTTTAGTCTCGGTTGGTGACACCAACCGGGACTAAAGGGGGTCCCTTTAGTCCCGGTTGGATTTCCCAACCGGGACTAAAGGGGTCCCCTTTAGTCCCGGCTCGATTCCAACCGGGACTAAATGGCGCTTGCATGGCACTGCCGTGACGCCTGAATTTTTCATGCATGCATCACGTATACGTATAGTAGTACCGCGGCCCTTTTAATTTGTTAACCTTGTAGTTGAGATTTTTTTAGAACGAAATCAACTAGTATTTAAACGAATGGGATTTGTAATTATACAATTACTATATATATACACAATCCTTATACACAATTCATATACACAATTCAACTAGCTTAGTACAAATCGATCATAATTAGCGCGTATTATATATACAAATAAATCAAAGTATCTTCCTACGATCTTCCCGTCGTGGTGTTGCTGATCGGAGTGTCTAATTGTCGTCCATCGTAATAAAATTCTCCTCTTGGATTTACCACCTCGTCCATTATGAATCCAATGAGACCTTCACATATTGCCGCTACTCTTCTTTCTTCAAGAGTCCTTGTTGAATATTTAACATCTATAATTTGGAAATTTGTGAATGTTACATGAACAAATACATATAAGGAGCTAGAAAATAATTAACTAGTAATATATTTATTTTACGTACTTTAAAGTTGTGCGGCGTCATCTTCGGTCCCTTGGATCCCAAAAAACTGTGCATGTGCTCACAGATGTAGTAGCCACATAGATTATTCCCGGGTTCCTGTCTTAAGCACTTCAGTGCGGAAAAAAATAAGTTATGAAATATTCGTGTTATACAATGTAATAAATGTGCAGACTTCATACGTACCGGGAAGTCTGTGTTCCATGTAAGATTTTCTTTGAATGGACCTTTGTGTGTCCTTATGAATTGTTTCCATGCGCTGCGGATTAGAATAATGAATGACATAGTGTAACAGGGATAAAATTTAGGAAATAAATTTTTGCATAGAGATAAAGGTCCAGAATTATTACAAGCCTAGCATGTCTTGCAATTCTTGGTAGTCCACCGGATCTTTCCTTAACGAATCAAAGACAGTGACGTGGCTTCTTTCAGGCTCAATTATAATAAGGATCCAGTGGAAGCTGCGTGCGTAAAATGTTCATGCATATTAGAGCTAACTAACATGTAGAGATAAGGAAAAAGACATCGAAAGTAGACGGTATACACACACTTACTTGAAGTTGTATGGAAGTAGTATGAAATCCTTGAATGTTTGTTTGTGTAGGAAATTGTATATTTCCGCAAAGGTTTTTTCCGGCGCTAATTGTATCTGTTGTTGGTTAACTACAGATGGATCCATGAAGCCTACATGTAGGTACGCCTCTCGGCGGCATGTCTGAATTAGCATCCTACATGAAATGGAAGATGAAGTTAGTACGGTGACGCACGCCAAAATTTACATGTAGAGATAATAAACGGACACTTACAGAATCCAAGCGCTGATCAGAGAGACGTCCAGGGCATCATGATGGTACACTTCGTATATATCCTTGAAGTCTAGCCACAGCACTTTCTCCCCTTCACCGTGAAAATCTATCAGTTTTACCTTCATGCCGATCATCTCCCTCAAGTTGGCGGATGCCATCATGTACCATTGATGGAATTCGTACATCTTTGTTGATAGCTTCCGTACCATTGAAGGCTTTACTAGAGGTTTGCCTAGCTCATAAGGCCATCTCAGCTCAGGGGGCGGTGCAGTTGGCGTCTCGACTTGCCCTATGCATTCATCAAGTCCCAGACCTGTTTCTTCCATGAACTTCAATATATTTGCTTGTTGATCCAAGGGCATTGCTTTTACCCGTTGAGCATCTTTTTTTGATAAATGGCTGAGGTCGGGGACTGGACCGCTGGAGGATCATTTTCCTTTTCTTTTATCCTTTTCATCAGCCTTTACTAGAGCCCGTTCATAGTTTGACAAGAGTGGTATCCTTTTCTTGGCTCCTTCCTCCATCCTGATAAAAAAGTTTAAATCTCGCCGACTTACTGGCGGTGGCTCCATCTCCCTTGCCTTTTTTAATTCGGCTTGTTTCTTGAACCACTCACTGGCCTCTCGTTGGATTTCTGCCCACTGTTCTTCATGAGACATTGCCTCAAAGCGTTCCTTGCGAGCCACTTCAGGGTCGACCTTTGTTTTCTTCTTTCTCTGTACTCTTTGCTTGGGAGGCGGTGCTCGTGACTTCTTGAGTGGTGCTGCAGGTTCCTTCGAGGGGGCCGCTCTTGGTGCCGGCGATGGTGATCGGGGAGGGGTGTTGTTATTGTCGTCGTCGCTCCCAGCACCAGGATGTGGTGGAGATGGAGACCTTGATATAGATGGAAGAGACGGTCCTGGAGCAGGAGATGCCGGTCTCGAGGTATGAGGAGAAGGTCGCTGCTGGGGATCTACGGGAAGCGGTCTTGAGGTCTGAGGAGATGGCTCCGTGCGGGGAATAATGATGTAGTGTTTCTTCCATAGAATGATCCCATGAAGCGCATCTGCCAATGTCTTTTCCCCGTCGCCTCCCGGGAAGTCGAGCTCTAGACCTTCATACTGGGGATCTACTATTTGCTCGACGCAGACGCTGGCGTAGCCTGTTGGAATGTCCATGCCATGACTGCTCTGCCCTGCCAGGGTTGGTAACGCACTCCCGTACGCTACCTGTACATATAGCAGAAGTAAACAAGTTGAACTCCGATCTCGAGGCCTGGATCAATTGACAAGATTGCATAAATATTATGTATAAGTATACCTTAATAGTGAGGTTGCCGACCGGTGCATGCAGCTCACATGAGGTCCGTTGCGTGATGGCATCCACGGGGAACCGTTGCTCCTCCACGGGTAACCTGGGCGTCTGCGCATCGGGGACCCCTGTAGAAGCACAATTGCTCTCGAGGCGTTGAGAAGGGCTGGCGGTGTGAGGATTCGGCATTGCTCCAGATTGCACCAACTCCGCAACTGCGTCGGCCACCCGCCGATTGATTTCATCCATCATTCTTTGTTCTAGCATCTGCCGCCAGCTCTCCTCCATCTGTTCCTTTCTTCGCTTTCGGCTTCTGTAAGAGGCGCTGTCGCCTCGGAAAGCGAACTTCCACGGAACCACCCCGAACCCCCGGCAACGTCCTGGGTGCTCTGGATTACCGAGGGCCAATGTGAGCTCATCATTTTCTCGGTCCACCCTCAACCTCCCAGCCTTGGAATCTTCAATGTTCTTCATGAGATGTTCGGCCTTCTCACGTATTGTGTCATTGAAAATCAGCGTCCCATCCTCTTGGCTTAGGGAGCCTCCATGAGCGTAGTACCAGTTCTTTGATCGTTCGGGCCATTCAATAGTTGCAGGTATGATTCCCCGTTCGATCAGATCTTGTTCCATCTTCCTCCACTTGGGAATTGCTGAGCCATACCCACCTCGCCCCAAATGATGGTGGTAGCCCTTCTGACTAGCATTTGCTGTGTTGGTCGTGATCTTTTTCACACCTTCTTCACTCCTCTTGTATTCAACAAATGCATCCCAGTGGTCCCTCAACTTTGGCCACGCGTTGAAGTCTGGAGTTTTGCCCTTCTTGATGTAGTGGGTGTCCAGCATCTTCTTGAATGTCTGGAATTGAGTAGCCATCTTCTTACGCGTCCACGCTTTGACATCCTTCTCGCTATATCCTTCGGGGAATGTGAAATGTCTCTTCACGTCTTCCCACAACATATTCTTTTCTATCTCTGGAAGGGCGTACGGATTATCGCTTCTGCCCTTCCATTCTCTGATGCTGATAGGCACGTTGTCCCGGACGATTGCCCCGATTTGACTCACGTACTTCTTTGCTACCTTCTCAGGAGCAACCGGCCTGCCCTCATCTGTAACTTCGGTGATGACAAGCCTCCCTTCCATCACCTTTGTACGACCTCGGGTCTTCTGCCCTTGTGTCGATCCGGAGGGCTAACAGTTCAAGATTCGTTAATTAGTACGTAGTAGTAGCGGTGGCGTGAAACAATACAAGAATGGTTGTATATACCTCGCCGGAACCTTCCGCCACGGCAAGTTGTTGCTGCGGCTGTTGCTCTTCATTCCCATCGGCGGACATGTTGAGGAACATGTCTGCCTGGGTGCCCTCTTCATCCGTGTATGATAGTGGAACGTTGTCGCCACTACCATCACCAGCGATTATCTGCTCCATGATATACCTTGCGGTCTCATCGTGTGCCATTTCAACTATTGATGGAAACATACATGGAATCATACATGACAGTCATAGAAATCGTCTTAATACAAATTTGTACAAAGTCCTACAAAGTCCGGAATTATACATGTATATAATGAAATCATAAAATAACACGAATCGTACAAAGTCCGGAATATTTATACAAATTTCTATGAATTTTGACGAATTTCTACAAATTTCTATGAATTTCTACAAATTTTTATGAATTTCTACGAATTTCTATGAATTTCTACGAATTTCTACGAATTTCTACGAATTTTGACGAATTTCTACGAATTTTGACGAATTTCTACGAATTTCTACGAATTTCTACGAATTTCTACGAATTTCTACGAATTTCTATGAATTTCTATGAATTTCTACGAATTTCTACGAATTTTGACGAATTTCTACGAATTTTGACGAATTTCTACGATCAGGGCGGCGGAGGCGGGACGGCGGCGGTCAGGGCGGCGGTACGGCGGAGGCGGGGACGGTTCACCGGAACCACAGGCGGTGCCTACTAGGTTGTGATGGGCGGCGGGACGGCGGCGATCACGGCGGCTACTCGGCGGTGATCACGGCGGCTACAAGGCGGCGATCACGGCGGCTACTCGGCGGGACGGCGGCTACAAGGCGGCGATCACGGTGGCTACTCGGCGGGACGGCGGCGATCACGGCGGCGATCACGGCGGCTACTCGGCGATCTCTGTCTAACTTAACAAACTAACTAGAAATCTAAAAATCTAACTTAACAAAATTAGAAATCTAAAAATCTACTTAACAAAATTACAAATTTATCTAAAAATAAAACTTAATTTTCTAATTAACTTAAAAAGAAAACCCTCCCGGCGCTGCCGGCCGGCGCGGCAGCGGACCTCTCGCGCGCGGGGCGGCGGCCGGGGCGACGGGACGGCGGCGGCCGGGTCGGCGGGACGGCGGCGGCCGGGGCAGCGGGACGGCGGGACGGCGGCGGCCGGGCGGCGCGCGGGACGGCGGCGGCCGGGGCGGCGACGAGGACGAAGACGACGACGGCGGGACGACGGCGGCCGAGGCGAAGACGACGACGGCGGCTACAAGGGACGGCGACGAGACGGCGACGAGGGGCGACGAGGGGCGACGAGGATGGAGCCGGCGACGAGGGGCGACGAGGATGCAGCCGGCGACGAGGTGGCCG